>NW_027069860.1:52450-81213 GCF_002906115.3 Quercus suber | reverse complement strand
AAAAAAAAAAAAAAAAAAAAAAAGAAGGAATTGTCTTATTATGTGGGTAGGTAACAATAGGAGCATAAGTTGATAGTATTAATTAACTTTATCACTTGGCAATTTGATTGGGAAGCCTTGAACTGTTTGCTTGCTTAGCGTCTACACCATTCTAAATGAATGAATGGATGTGTACTAGTTTAATTAATGTTTTATGCTCTCTGACTTAATGAACCCATTAATTGAAAGGAACGAAAACAAAGTGCAACATTTTTTGTGTGGTAGGTGATATTAATAGCAGGCAAGGTACATGTCCTACTGACCTTGAGGCCATTATCATTATGCTGATTATTATTATAGTAATTTTTATTAAGGATACTAGTTGTGTTTATAATTACATAATAGGGTTGTTGGTTGTATTTGGTGCTATATATTTGTGTGTGTGTCAGTGTGTGTCACTCAGTGTTGTATTCTCGCCCAAACTTTGAAAGGGAAACAAAGAGGGCTACTATTATATTTATCCCACAAGCCTTTGGTTCTTATCCTGGAATTATCCAATGAGACCACAATAAAGCATTTTTTCTGGATGAGCTCATGGTGTGCTAGTCGTTATCACAAGTGGAGAAAGTGAATTCTATAAGAAAATCTATAACCATAACTATTTTCGCTATAACTATAATTTGGTGGACTGTGAATGGTAAATTAAAAATAAGTGTAACTGCTTATAATCCTTCACATCAAAATTACAAAAAAATTGTAGAAAAAAAAATATTGGAGTGTTAGAATTATTCGAAGACTATACCCACATTAAAGTATTAAATTTAATTTTAAAAAAAAAAAGGAAAAGACAAGAAGTTCCTGGCAACTTAGAAGTCAATGGGATAAACTCCTTACAAAAGCTTTTTTCATAATTAAGGCCAAGGAATATTTTTTTTTTTTTCAATTATTTAATGAACAAAAACGTACTTATGCTCAATAGTCACACTTTCATTAATACGACATAATAGAATTAGTTAGCCCATGTTAGCGTTATTGAGTGAAAAGCAAGAAGTAAGAGTTTAACTATTTAACATGGTTTGAGCTCATGATCTACATCCAATAATGAAAACTTATTGTACATCTTTACTATTAAACTTGTGTGTTATAATAAAATGATTATGAGAAAATCCTAGACTAAACCTCAACTAGCCTAGGGTGAATCCTAGACTTAACCTAAACTAACCTAGGGTTAGTAAGTTTGTTTGATAAGTATATGAGGCTACAATAGGTTTGGATTTCTTTGGCTTTTTTGTGTCTTTTAGGTCATAATATCTCTAAGCTAAATACCGGCCCCCCCAAAGAAATCCAAACCTATTGTAGCCTCATATACTTATCAAACAAACTTACTAACCCTAGGTTAGTTTAGGTTAAGTCTAGGATTCACCCTAGGCTAGTTGAGGTTTAGTCTAGGATTTTCTCATAATCATTTTATTATAACACACAAGTTTAATAGTAAAGATGTACAATAAGTTTTCATTATTGGATGTAGATCATGAGCTCAAACCATGTTAAATAGTTAAACTCTTACTTCTTGCTTTTCACTCAATAACGCTAACATGGGCTAACTAATTCTATTATGTCGTATTAATGAAAGTGTGACTATTGAGCATAAGTACGTTTTTGTTCATTAAATAATTGAAAAAAAAAAAAATATTCCTTGGCCTTAATTATGAAAAAAGCTTTTGTAAGGAGTTTATCCCATTGACTTCTAAGTTGCCAGGAACTTCTTGTCTTTTCCTTTTTTTTTTTAAAATTAAATTTAATACTTTAATGTGGGTATAGTCTTCGAATAATTCTAACACTCCAATATTTTTTTTTCTACAATTTTTTTGTAATTTTGATGTGAAGGATTATAAGCAGTTACACTTATTTTTAATTTACCATTCACAGTCCACCAAATTATAGTTATAGCGAAAATAGTTATGGTTATAGATTTTCTTATAGAATTCACTTTCTCCACTTGTGATAACGACTAGCACACCATGAGCTCATCCAGAAAAAATGCTTTATTGTGGTCTCATTGGATAATTCCAGGATAAGAACCAAAGGCTTGTGGGATAAATATAATAGAAGCCCTCTTTGTTTCCCTTTCAAAGTTTGGGCGAGAATACAACACTGAGTGACACACACTGACACACACACAAATATATATATATATATATATATAGCACCAAATACAACCAATAACCCTACTATGTAATTATAAACACAACCAGTATCCTTAATAAAAATTACTATAATAATAATCATCATAATGATAATGGCCTCAAGGTCAGTAGGACATGTACCTTGCCTGCTATTAATATCACCTACCACACAAAAAATGTTGCACTTTGTTTTCGTTCCTTTCAATTAATGGGTTCATTAAGTCAGAGAGCATAAAACATCAATTAAACTAGTACACATCCATTCATTCATTTAGAATGGTTTAGACGCTAAGCAAGCAAACAGTTCAAGGCTTCCCAATCAAATTGCCAAGTGATAAAGTTAATTAATACTATCAACTTATGCTCCTATTGTTACCTACCCACATAATAAGACAATTCCTTTTTTTTTTTTTTTTTTTTTTTTTGAAGAAGAAGAAGAAGAAGATTGAGTTTTTAATACTATCAACTTATGCTCCTATTGTTACCTACCCACATAATAAGACAATTCCTTTTTTTTTTTTTTTTTTTTTTTTTGAAGAAGAAGAAGAAGAAGATTGAGTTTTCAGTCTAATTAAATATCTATCCCAACAACTGGTTTTTCAACTTCATAACCAATCCAGTTTTTTTTTCTTAGTGAATACATCTTAGATGCAAACTTGCATGGACAAATATTACAAAAAAGAAGATGATATTAGTCTTACATCTTTTGAGCTTACTTATGCCGGTGAGTATAGACTATCGTGTTTGACATTCTCTGATCAAACTATTAGCGGTTTTTTACTACTCCATCCATCTCCATAACTAGAGACATCAAGCTCTTTTTTTAGGGTCTAGTAAGCATCAGGCCGGCTCAATGGGTGAGCCAAACAAGCAACTGTCTAAGGCCCCTAATGAAAAAAGACCCTTAAATTTTTACCAATAGAGATATTTTTGTATCAATGAAAGTATTAATTAAGTCCTAAATATTCACCAATAAATAAAAAGTAGTTTTTTATTAAAGAAAAATCATTTAAAGAAAAATGTTTTCTTTGGATGGATCAATCATTTAATCTCTCACACATAAATATTAAAAGAACTCAATAATCTTACATTAGTAAATAAATTTATATTCAAATTTTATTTAGAGATATCAATTATATAACATTATTAAAATTTTCTATCATAATTTTTTAGTATTTGGTTACTTCATTCAATAAATAGTGTTTATTGTAGTTGTATAGTCATTATGTAATGCGATGGATTCATTTTAATTTGTAATTTTTTTTTTAAAAAAAATAGATTTTAGATGGAAAAAAAAAAACAATAGTTAAATAAATATCCTATTAATATTCAAAATATAAGAATAGACCTCACTTAAAGAAATCACCTTAGGCCGCCGCCTTGGAAGCATTATGATCACAAAGTGCATGCAACATCCATCACTTGATTCATGTAATTAGCTACTTTCCAATCCATTTGGTCCCTCTAGAATTAATTTTTTGTACAAGTAATTAAAGAAAAATATTGGTAAGCCGTTGACATCTTTGATGTCTTAATTCAATTTTGTATGCCTAATTTTGCCTTAAGACACTGGCGCTGTCACTTGTATTATTGATCTGATTGGTATGTAATGACAACGACACCGTCCAATTAGTTTTTTCTATCACCGACATTAAAACAGACTGACCCGGTGACAAGAATTATCAGGGATAAGTTAATTAACGCCTTGAATTAGTCATAAAATATTAAAGTCCAATTAAAAATCTAGAAGAAGCTCATATATATATATATATATATATATAGCAGCCAAAGCTTCTTACTTCATGTTTTGTCACTCTGACCTCACCATGAATATTAATTTTGCAAAAGCGGATGTCAAACTTAGCTGGCATATTAAATAATTGCATAATGCTCTCATCATCATTGATGGTTCCATTAGCTCGTGTTGGTGCTAAAAGTGGATTCATTTGAATTTTCTCTGCCTTTTCACTTTCAGTGATGGAGGTTGTGCACTAATGGTGGGACGAATATGTCACACTCGGATAATGTTGTTGAAAGATTTTTTCTTTGTACCTTACAAATTACCAAGTCCCATCTTTGTCTAGAGCTCACTATATCATTTAAACGATTTTTTTTTTTTTTAATTTGGTGGTTGGGCGAATGAGATTTGAATTATAAATGCCTCTGTTAGAAACATCGGAAAGTGTCAAGTGAACAAAAAAATCATTTACTAAAATTTATTTGAGAAATGAATTCTCGTTTCACATTGGAGTTTCAAAAGTAAAAGAGAAAGTTGAAGAAGTTTCTTGTCGTCACTGGAAATGGTAAGGTATGAATAAAGGCTAGAATTTTCAAGCGTTAGAGGTCTAAGTCTAGCTGTTAGCTCATAATTGTAACTTGTCAACTTTATTCTAGCTTTAAAGTCTTTTGGATGGACAAGTTTCAGAAGATAAGAGCAGCAGCGACCTGTTGATTAATCCGCGATCATGCCACATTGTCATGTGCCTGCAGACATGTGCATAACGTGTAATTGAATGGTTTCACACACCATAAGTGGATTCATTGGGCCACTAACACATTACGCAGTTTCACCAAAGTAGAGAGCAGACTTGACTTCCATAATAGGGTATGCCTTCTCCTCTTTAGACACAATATTCATGAATATTAGAGGCGGTGACAAGCATTAACGAGTCAAGGTCCACCACCATAATTCCAAATTTCCCATTTGAAATGGTCTTGGGTAATTCATATACCTTCAACTAGATCCAAATCCAGCTTGTTGTATGTCTTCCAATCCTACTCTTAAGTCTTTAACCACCCATCATACACCAAGAAAAATCTGTAAAGTACAGAAAATTCTGATACACAAATTGTTAGTAATATCTAAAAAGATAATATTAATGGTTAGCCCAAATGAAAATCAGTATAAGTTTCCTAACTCAATTGATGTCAAAAATATTTCAATTGTTTAGTGTATCTTACTCTTATAGACCATAACCAAAAAATCACATTACAAAAATTGAAAAGATAAGAAAACAAAACAACAAGATTTGTATTTTTTTTCCTTCCTTTTTTTTTTTTTTTTTTTAAAAATTGAAAAGATAAGAAAACAAAACAACAAGATTTGTATTTTTTTTCCTTCCTTTTTTTTTTTTTTTTTTTGGGTAAGGGAGGAAGGGGCTTGGGAAAATTAAGAACAATATCCCGTAGCAATCTGATGATCTACTCAATTGTTGACTTTGAGGATTCTAAGGACTAATGCGTTCTTGTAGCGTTGCCGTTGGTATACGTAAATACTAAATACCAAAGACTTGAATTGGATTTGGAAATTATTGCTCCAAAAAAGAAAAGTATTGCTCAAAGCCACATGAATATTCATCATCTTCTTGGTGTTGGGAGCAAATAGACTTACACGTGTTTGGTCATAGAAGGCTGTGCAGTGTGGCAATGGTACAGTTGGTTTCAGTTTCCCCTCTGGTCCTGTGGCTCTATATTTTGTGGAGCAATTAGAGAAAGAGAGAGTGAGAGGCAAAGAAAAAGATAAAAGGAAACAGAAAGCAATATAATGATATTTATTAAAAACAAATGGTATATTCACACCTCCTTAATTGAGTTTTGAATGATTTTTTAAAGTATTTGCTTGTTATTGGGAATATAAAATTAGTAGAACTTAAAAAAAAAAAAAATTGAGAAGGAAGTTAGTGAAAACTTGGGGAGTAAATAATTAGATATGTTCAAGTCTGTTCAAGAGAACAAATATTTAACAAAAACAAAACAAAACGTAACTTTGTTTAATATAAAAACCATTTGTTAGTAAATAGTTTTTTAAATTTATCTAATATTTAAGAGTTTTAAATTAATAATTTTGCATGTCTAATCTTATTATTTTGTGTTTGGGCTTCCTTGTATATTACAACGTGAGAGAACTCATCTAAGGTTTTTTTTTTTTTGGTATAGGACTGGTCTTTAATATTTAGAGCATTTGTATTAGTAGAGGCAAATAGGTAAAATACTAAATTTAGCAACTAAATATAATAAAAGTGGAACAAAAGGCTAATGCATCAATGAAGCAAAAACCATATTTTATTGGTTGTTGAGCTATAGTGCACAACCAACAATAGCTGTGCACTGTAACTAAGATGGTAAAAAAAAAATGTTTTATTAAAAAATATATTATTTTATTGTATTAGTGGTGGTGGTGGTGATGGTGGTTGTTGTTTATTGTAATAGATATATTATCTTATTGTGTTGTTTATATTATTTTTATTATGTTGAATGCTAAAATAAAACTAATAAATTAGGTGCATATTTTATAAAGTATGGTAGTAAAATAGATAAAATGAAGTACTAAATTGCTAAATTTTTAGAACCACCGAGGCTAACGCTCTTAGAGTGTCTGAGATACACACAAGCCAAGCCTGTTCAACAATTGTACATTTTCACACGCCCTATCCACCAATACTAGTATATCCACTGTTTTCCCGAACCCGTGAGCAATGATACAAAAACTGAGACTGAAAGGCTGCAACATGAAAATGCAGCTTATTACCCTTTTCAAAAATGCAAAGCCTAAGATTCTGGACTTTTCGTTCCAAAACACAGGGCCCAATAGGTTTGTAGGTGGTAAAATAAATAGGCCCTAATGACATGGGAGGCTGTCCAGTTTACAGTAGAACTCGGCTATCAGCAAGCCACATTCGAAGGGGACTCGGGACTGGACTTCAAAGCTCTTTCAGAGGGGGGTCCAATCTCTCTTGCCTCTTGGACATCTTGTTAAAGACTTCATGTCTATTGCAAGCTTATTAAAAGCCTATTTCTTCTCTCGCACTAGGAGGCAAAGCAATTGTGTTGCTCATGTCTTAGTAAGGAGAACTGGGTTTTTTCCTTTTATTAGTTTGAATAGAGTATGTTCTTCTAGACATTTTACATTTTGTTGTTATTGATTCTCATTAGTTGATGAATAATAATGCGACATACTTTTTCTCACAAAAAAAAAAAAAATGGTGAGCTGATAACTCTTATCCAAGAACCCGAGTGAAAGTAATCTTAGGGATGTTATAAATTTATTACATGAGTGTGACTCTATCACACAAAAAAAAAAAATAGTGTTACAAATTAACTTGTCACTAAATTGTACAAAAATAATTCAGATTTTTATATATATATTATATTATTAAACTAACACCAATTTTGTTCATAATTGACACATTAGTTTGTTAGTTTTTTTTGGGTAAGATTAATAATATCTTTAACATTTCCAACTTAATAAAGATTGGTGGGCTGTGTTGACACCCCATTTTGCAACCCGCATTTAACCTCACATGGAGGGCAAAATGGTACTTTCACTTTAAAAATATGTATCTTGATTCTAGCCATTAGACTCATTTTCACCAAAATGATCTTGATGTTGTAACGATCAAATCGACTGGTCATAAGCCCTAATCGGGCCATTAGATGGAAAGTTATCATCAAATCAAGTTTTAATGGCTAAGATGTACTATCACAAATTGAGTCCGACTATATGTGATTATGAACAATTGATTTCAATTGGTTATAGGTGTAATCAATTTGAGATCAATGATGTGTCATAATTTAATTGGTTAGGACTACATTTTATGGTGAGGTTGCATACACCTAATTAATTAGATAGTTAAACATTAATTATTTAATGAGTAATTTGTGTAATTATCTTTTAATTAGAGTAAATTGGGAACCAATTAATTCTGAAATGGGAGTGATTGGAGCCATTTAATGTTAATTGAGAGCTAATTTGGGACCTATTAATCTTAATTGTGCTGAAACCATTTTCTAACAAATGACCTCTGCTCACCATTTCATCAATATCTCTCAGAATATTTTGAATCTGTGAATGAGGTTAATTTTCCCAGAAACTAGACATCCAGGGCTTCAATTTGAGCACAAGAACGAGACAATTCCGACCAGAATTGGGTCAGATATGATTTTTCGAAGTTAGCTCTACAAGCTGTTACAGCAGCTACGGGAAAACCGAATTTTGGCTTGCTCCCCACTCCTATCAATCTCTCCATTTAATGCACCAGATTTTCCCCAATGCTAAAATGAGGTCTAGGTTCATAATCTTTGTGAACCCTCATTAAATGGCCTTCCATTCATTTTCCCTCCACTACCACTATATAAACCCTCCCCCTCGTTCATTCCAAGACACCAAAAAATCCCCTCTCTTCTCTTCTCTTGAGTTCTAGTGAAGTTGAGTAGTCTTGTCATATCTTGGTCTTCCTGAGACTCAAGGTATTGAGCGAGACTCACTCTTCCTCTCCTAACTCTTCTTTTCCTCCACCCTAGGACCTCCCTCAAGAGTCTCCTCTTCCACCATATGGATCTTGCATGAGAGTATAATCTCTTTCCCTAATTGTTTCTTGTGTTGCTATGATGAGAATTTAAGATTAAAGCATGATAATGATCATTTAAATTCCTTTGAATATGTTTGAATGTTCTTAGTTGTTCTAATATGTTCTTCACATGTTCTTGGTTGTTCATCACATGTTCATGCATATCACTAGTTTTAATCTTAAATCCATATCAAAAATATGAAAAACATGTTTGTTTAATAATTTTTTCAAATCCTTGACTCTAGGTTATCACCATCCACACACATTCACTAGAATTTATTTTTCAATCCAAATGCAATGTTTAATAAATTGAATTAGGGTTTATCACATGCACACACATTAAATTCAACATGTAAATTGATTGACATATTGGATGATATGATATGATTGTTGGCCACCATAGTCTAGAAGACCGGTTTTACCGGGCAAGGTGGGTGCCTAACACCTTCCCACCTTGTAACATAGCCTTCGAACTTAGATCAAGGTTTAGTAGATCAAATGCTTATCTTTGTAATTTTCAATTTCTAGATTGTAACTAGGAAACAAAGCCATGTACTTTATCTTAGATTGTATCTAGGACCAAAGCCATGTAATTTCCTATGTTCAATGTAAATTCAATTTCAAATTAATAAAATGAGGAATTTTCTTTTAATTATGGTTTTCTTATTTTTTTCAATAATTAAATAAGTGGCGACTCCATTGTAAAACCCTTAATCTAAAGGGAAAAATATAACTAGTCGAACCTCCATTTTGAGGGGCAATAACATGACTCCACCCATTCACGTGGGTTTGGCCCAACATTCATTAAAACGGGCCGGGGACGCGGTCTCTCACAAGCTGATCAAACAAAACTAAAAAGATGAGTTTTTGTGTTTGAGACTTTTCTTAGAGTTAGGTTAAGATAGTTTGACCCCGGTTAATTAATTCAATTACCCAAATTGATTAATTAGGTTCAACTGCATGTAAAATGTGAAATCATTAACAAATCACTAAGAATACTAAGTGCAGTGGAAAATAAATTGAATATGGTGATTTATTGACAAATGAGGAAAGCCTCACAAGGCAAAAACCCTACCGAGTGATTTTTAAGTTATTACTCCCAAGAATCCACTAATCAACAATCAAGTAGTTACAAGTATAAGGAATCCTACCAACTACTATAATCTATCCCGAAATACCAACTTACAATTAAACCTTTACTCCAATACTCAATTGGACTTGATATTGTAGTAGTCTTCTTTTCTTTGATGCACAAATCTCCAATTAGTAACTAACTCTTTGCACAGATCTCAATACATGATTAACTCTAGCAACTTGAATAGATGTTGTTGGCTGCAAAGTTCTTCACTTCATCAATAATGAAGATCAGGAAGCACTCGGTTACAAAACCCTATGGCATACAAACGCAGTAGCTTCACACAGAGAAAATAAGTCTCTTTGTCTCTGTCTCTATGTGTGACAGCTCTTAAAATAAGCTTTATATATGTCTAGGGTTGTGAGAAAAGAAACCCCAAACAATTACACAAGATTAGGCCTAATTTCAAATTTGGAAATTCTGAAATTGTAATTCTCAATAGATCGAGCTATCTATCGAGCTTCACTTTAAGTCTTGATAGTAGACATCTGTCAAGCTATCTAGCGAAACCTAATGAACAACTTTTCTTCACTTGTTTTTTGGACCAATTTTCATGTTTTTAATACTTGACTTGAACAACATGTTTCTTGAAGTACTAAACTCATCTTAGACCTACCCAATTACAAGTAAAATTCATTTTGTTAAAGGATTAGTCAATTACAATAAATTATGACCCTAACACTTAGAAATAGTATGTCATAGAAGAAAGTCATGACACTTGTGATTTTTCACAACTATTAAAACTCAAATTTGTGTAAAACTCAAATTTTCCATATCATAGCACTTTTAAAAGTTTAAATTAAATTGATATTAATCTTAAGGTAGTGGTTCCCATATTTTAAAATGAAAATTAGGGGGAAAATAGTTTGAGCATTCTCGTCAATCTCAACAAACTAGTCTAAGGTTAAAAATATAGCTAAAAACCCACAAAAACCTACGCATCAGTCTCAACAAACTAGCAATAAAATTTAACATTCACATGGACCTCGCTACATCTAGCGAGACGCTATACTCGTTACCACTAACAAAATATTTTTTATATTCTCTTTTCTCTCTCTCCTTGCCATGTGATTCTCTCTTCTCTCTTCTGGCTCTCTCTCTCTCTCTCTCATGAACCGATTAGCATCAATCGATGGTTGGCTATGGTTTTGGGGTTTAGATAGGTGTTGATGAGGGGTTGCATGAGGTTTTAGGGTTTTGTAGGGTGCTTGCTGGGAAGTGCTTACTGGGTTGTGGCTGATGATTATTGGGTTGGTGCTTGAAGGTGGGTTTTGCCGGTGATTGGGTGGGTGGTGCTCGAAGGTGCAAGCTTGAAGGTGGCTTTGGCCGGTCACTGGTGGTGGGTTTTGCTTTGGTGGTGTTTGATTTGTGGTTGGTGGGTTTGATTTTGGTAGTTGCTGGTGATTGGTTGTGCGAGTGGCATGGGTTTGTGTTTTGTTTGCTATGATTGATGGTGCTTGGTGGTGATTGGTGGTGGTGGTGATGCGTGGTGGTCTTGTTAAAGGTAGATGTGATGGTGTTGCCGTGTTGTTGATGGTGTTATTGTGGGATGGGAGAAGGAAAAAAAATATTTATTCTTTAGGGAGAGAAATAATAAATTTAAATAGTTTGAAGAAATAAATATTGAGACTGATGTATTTGACTCTTTGTTAAAGTAGCAAAAGTGGAGTTTGAGGGGTTAATTTAGCTAAAATTCTGGAGAGACCGATGTAAATGCTCTTATGTCTTAGTTTACAACAATAAACCTCTGATGCATTTATCTTTCTTCTAATCTTTTGATTCTTTCCCCCTCAATCTCTTGATTATTTCACGGTTTTAAACTACGAACTTTTATTATAAGGTTAAATTTTAAATAATTAAAAGAATAAAGAAAGAAATTTGAATTCTACATAATTTTTTTTTTTTTTAAATCAAACAACTTTTTAAGTATATTTCTATACTTTAACAGTTTTATATTGAGTTATTTTGAGTCATCAAATTGTGTGTTTAAACTTTATGTATTTATACTAAATTTCTTGAGTCAATTGTTATAAGCTATAAAGTGATTATTTTTTATATTAGACATGAATTGAGCAATCAAAATATATTACATTTTGTATGAAAATAATATTATTATGTAATTGTAGATTTTTTTTTTATTAAAATGATTAATATAAATTTGAAAATAATTTTGCTTCTAATTTTTTTTTTAATCTTTCCCTCTAATATAAAATCTTGATTCCAGCACGGGCTTCTTCCACTGTGAATGAATTTGTAATGATATCTGCGTTAGAAATTTTGCACTAATTGTAAGTGTTTACAAGTTCACTTCCCTCCCCCCACCCCCAAGTTTTTTTAGGACTCATGAAAGTTTCTCTAGCTTGATATGGCATGATGTTATTTTTCGCAGTTGTGTGTACATTTGAGAGAGAGAGAGATTCTTAGGTGCTCCCGAGGTATGGAGAATGGTGCTCGTTCCTCTCTTATATTCATGATAGAGCTCACCATGAATATGAGAGGAGAAAGTATTATTTCACTATACTCCAGGACTACTTAAGAATTTTCCCAAAAAAAAAGAGAAGATGGCTACTGACCCCACTGTCCACTGCAGAGCCAGATAAGCAACAGCATAAAGAAATGGAGATTTCCTCACATGTAGAAATGATGACATGAACAAACAGCCTTTGTTTAAACGTATTATGTTAGATTCTATACGGACCTTATCTGGAGTGCACCAAGGCCTAAAAACATGTAACAAAAACACAACCACCAACAATCTCCACCAACATATTCTCAACTTTATTGGTGAAAAATATTGTCTCTTCCATGATCTTGATCACATGGCCAGCACTCGCCTATTTCCTCAATTCTCATCCGTCAAGCAAAGGCATCCTCACATGGGCACTAAAGCATATAAGATACTGGGACTGCCCTACAGGCAGGTGATTTGCAGTACTTGCCATATTATCCAAATAAAGTAAGCATATACAAAATAATTGGCATGGTTTCTGATCCAAGCATTCCCATCATGAAAGCACCCACAAGGGTCCAAAAAAGAAATGCCTACAATCCATCATATTTGTGCATGTCAGTCTTTTGTGATTACAGGATTGAAATGACCATCTCATGTACAAGTGACTTTATAATGCCAATATAAAATTACATGTAAAAGTGGAAATCGTGAATGCGATTCTATATTAAGGATAAGCGGGGTGATGATAATGAAAGAACAGAGAAAAATCTATGAGCTGCTTCTGATTAGGTTGGCATAGACATAGTGGACAATTGAATCGAGGTGATGAGTGTGGCCATATCGCGCTCTCCAATCGTGTAATAGTCACGGAAATTGGAGGTGGGGACAAATTGCGCCTCAAGGCATTATCACTTTGTCCCTCTATTGCAGCCTTAATGATGAATAGTTTTGGGTTCGCGTAGCAGGTAGCATTGTGTTTGTTCCAATAGGGACTGCTTCTAGTAAGCTGTCGATTGCCATTGAAGTACATTGTAAAAAGATCGATTATAAAAGCACAAGACTTGTAGTGGCTTTGCATTATATTCTCAAGTTGAGGCAAAATATGTACATTGCAGGAGTCTCTCAAGCAATGTTGCTTCTTGCACTTGTGCTCAGCCTAGGTTTGGTGAATGGGCTGAGTGGTCATGAGGCGAAAGATGGCATTTCTCAGTTGAACACTTCATCTTCCATTCCCAAGATTCCACGTGGAAACCATGGTCTAGCTGAAGATGTACAAGCAAGAAACACCACTTCATTTGATAAACAGTTAGTCCAAAGTAACACTAGTGGAGATGGTGGTGGAAAAGGAAGAGGAGGTGGAGGTGGAGGTGGCGGAGGTGGAGGGGGAGGTGGTAAAGGTGGGGGAAGTGGTTCGGGTGGTGGAGGTAGTGGGCATGGAGGAAAAGATAAAGGACATAGAAAGCGAAATGGTGGAAAAAGAGGCGGCAGTGGCGGCGGCGGCGGCGGTGGTGGTCGTGGAGGAGGTGGTGGTGGTGGTAGTGGTGGAGGAAATGGTAAAGGTTATGGATGGGGTAGAGGAAGCGGTGGTGGGGGTGGTGGAGGAGGCGGTGGTAATGGAGGTGGAGGAGGTGGAGGTGGTGGCGGCAATGGTGGTGAGGGTGGAGGTGGTGGAGCAGGAGGTGGAGGTTGGGGATGGGGAGGAGGTAGTGGGGGAGGCAGTGGCAAGAGTGGTTGTTGGGCTTGGGGATGTGGAGGCCGAGGAAAATCAAGTGTTCCAAAGACTGATAACAATGGTAAGACTTAGAAAAAGTGCACTTAGCATGGGCAAGGGCGTGTAATTTGTGAGGATGCTTGCTCATGTCTTGGCATTACTTGCAATAAATAATCTATTGCGTCAGTTAATGTCAAATATTTGAAATTCTTCAAGTGGGGTGCCTATTAGGTTGTTATAGAAGATAATGCTTGATATATATATGTGTGTGTGTGCGCTCCCGTGCGCGCGCAACCACACTATTGTGTGGTAAAGTATAGAATAAAATTCTCCTATGTTTTGAATGCTTTTGAGGGTATGTTTGTTAAGTTATTATTCATTTTTTGTTACATTGTAATTAACATTTGTGTTCGCTTATAAACGATGAACTACAAACTAGAACATTGTTGTAATTGTGTTGGGCTATTCTGATCGAGGCTTCAGGCCAAAGACCATTTAGCACAAACGCCTTAGAAATGTCCATAACCTGCTCAGAAAAGTAATAAAATTTTATTCTTTTTTACGGGTCTGTTTGGATACAGCTGAAAACTGAAAATTGAAACTGAAAACTGAAAAATACTGTAGCAAAATAATTTTTAAATGTATGAATAATATCGTGGAACCCATTTTTAATGAAAAAGTTGCTGAAAAGTGAAATTTATGAGTCTGTAAACAATGAAATTGGTGCTGAAAAGTCAACTATTGCAGATACCGTTTATTGAACAGTAGCCACTACAGTGCTGCTACAGTAAAAAAGAGCTGGAAACGCATTAAAAAAAAATTTAAAAAAAAAAGGCTGAAAAAACGCAAATGTCAAACGTAAACGTGCCAGCCAAATGATACCGTAGTCTCTCTTTAATTTTAGTTTTTTTTTTTTAACTTTTTTCCCTATTATATAAAGTAATAAAATTTTATTAAAGAAAAGGTATTACCTCTTGTATAAAGGATGTATACACAAGATAGTCTAATGAATTGCATAATGTGTATTAATATTATAAGAGAGAATCTACGATGTCTAAAACACGAGATAACATTAGGATCCAATACATGTGACCACACGTCATTCTCGAAAGGTCAAGATAGTAGACAGGATCTAAATTATGATCTAGCAAGTGCTTATCACAATATATGTAAAACTCCAAATAGATTTAAGAATTCTGTATACTAGAGTTTGGGAAAGTTGAGGAAGTGAATATTGATCTTACCAATGTTATGAAGAATGTTTTGAGGAACAAGTAGCTCAAAGTGATGCTGAGAAGGATTTTACATTCTCCGAGAACTTACAAACAGATTTAAGAGTTCTTTTATTAGATTTTGGAACAGTTGATGAAAAGAATAATGATTTCATCATGATTATGAAGAATGTTTTGAAGAACAAGTGCCTTGCAAGTAAAGCAATTGAACCCAAACTAAAGGTTTTAAGTGGTAAGGCAGGTTGATGGTTAAAAGGTCAACCAAGTTAACCATTTAGGCCAACAGAATATCACATGAATGAGAAGAGGGAAAAAACATATAAGAAAAATGTTATCAACTCACTCATGATTTAAAAAAATAAATAAAAAATCATATGGTCATACGACTCATGCCCCAAAAAAACTTTATTTCAATATCTTAAAAGCAATTAGGTTTCCCAATGTCTCATAAAAAAATAAAAAAAATAAAAAATTCTATTTAAAATAAAATTAGGATTCTCAATGAAATCAAGCTTCTAATAACCTAAATAAATGAGCACTAAGTACGGTAGCAAAATGACTTGTTCAGGTAACCTGCCCTGCCCCACCCATACTGGGACATGAATAAGAATGCTTGAAAACAGAGCTGTCTTCAATTTATATCTCATTTCTAAATTTACAACAACCAAGTTGCAGCATAAGATTGTTGTCAAGTGGGAGAGAGAATATCTTATTTGAATAGTTTGAGATCATAAAAAAGCACCTTCAATTGTCCTATCCTAGCACTTCTTTTTCGGGACAAGTATCCTAGCACAAAGCCAGTTGCACATCAACTGTAAGCAACTGCTTTTACTTTTGCTGCCTAACAACAGATTTTTTTTGTTTTGTTTTTATTGACAGAGATATTAATCTTTTGCATATTACAATCCATAAATTTTCAATCTAACAAGCTTAATGGCAAGAAACCATAAAAACCCTCAGGAACCACCTTGTACAAACACAAAAGGATATTAGAGTCAAACCTTGCATGGTTAGATGATGAAGGGCTGAAATTGTAGCCGTTACATGCTTCTTTGCAAACTCCAACATTTTAATGTCACAGCATATTTCCCGAACCTTCGTTTCACTTTGTTCAGCTTTGCTTTTATTTCTTGGATCTTATACATGAGTTCCTGCTTGGCAGAAGACAAAACAATTATCTAAAAATTGAAAACATTGACAGCCCCAAGCAAAGACAAGAAATGCCAAATACAGAATTACAAACCTTAATCATGCAAATAAACCACTATGCTTAACTTAGACAAACGTTCATCAGTGCAACAAATTTTGCTGAAAATTTGTGTACACATTTAATACCTCAAATCTAAAGACAAAACCTCCACCGCACGCATACCAGAAGCAATTTCTTCCTTGGATTTGGTTCCTGAATTACTCTGAAGCCATAGAAACTGAGCCAAAATAACCAAAAAACAAAAACAAAACACCTTATTCACTCCTCTAATGAGTCCATTTTACATGCTTTAAGGGACTGTATCGTGGTAAAGCCAATTTGGTTGCAATTGGGAGCTCAGAATATTGAGTCCTTATTCTTTGATAGAGGCATAAATGAGTGGCTTAAGGTGAATGGCACCAACAAGCTTACTTCGGACCAGCTGCATATTCCTTGGTGTGGTTTGTTCCTAATGGCCATTTGGCTGCTCTGGAAAAGAAGGAATCAAATGGTGTTTAGAAATCAGGGTCTGAACCCTCACTTGGCTAAAGAAATCATCCAGAGAGCTTTCGAATATGCTTTTTGCGCTGCTCCTACCAAGGTGCCTATGCGTAGAGTTGTAACTCATGTCCGTTGGAGTAAACCAAATGCGGGGTGGATGAAACTTAATACTGATGGTTCTTCACTTGGTAACCCAGGCTTGGCAAGGGGTGGAGGTCTGATTCGGAATGAAGAAGGCAGACGGGTAGCGGGTTTTGCTCGCAAGATAGGAATTACTTCAAGCTTCCTAGCTGGACTTTGGGCGCTTAGAGATGGCTTAAGCTTATGTGTTAGCCGTGGTTTTGCAGCTGTTGAAGTAGAATTAGACGCCAAGTCTATCGTGGATGCTATTTCTAACCCGGAGTATTCTAACATCCTTGCTTCTTCGCTCATGGATGATTGTAGGCACATGGTCAAGCAAGTTCCCCGTATCCAGTTTAAGCATTGCTTCCGGGAAGCCAACCGGTGTGCTGACGCTCTTGCTAGGATGGGAGGATTTCTTGATGTTGATTTTACTGTTTTTGAGAGTCTAGCTGTTGAAGTAGAATTAGACGCCAAGTCTATCGTGGATGCTATTTCTAACCCGGAGTATTCTAACATCCTTGCTTCTTCGCTCATGGATGATTGTAGGCACATGGTCAAGCAAGTTCCCCGTATCCAGTTTAAGCATTGCTTCCGGGAAGCCAACCGGTGTGCTGACGCTCTTGCTAGGATGGGAGGATTTCTTGATGTTGATTTTACTGTTTTTGAGAGTCCGCCTGTGGACATCTCCAGTTTTTTAGATTTTGACTGTAATGGTCTGTTCTTGAGCAGACTCTGCCCAGCTACTTTGTTCTCAGCATAGTTTTGTTTAATATAATTCCTATTCACCAAAAATAAAAAAAAAACAAAACACCAAAAATAAAGGTATAAAGCATATTTTTTAAATGCATGAACCTTTTGCAGGTATATTAGAGTGGTTGCAAGTATAAGTTTTATTGCCCTACTGATTTCATTATCCTAGTTGAATGATTATTCAAATTCCTTTATATCTTACTTCAGAAGTTTGGAATTCTATAGAAATGTGAGTGTAGCTAAAGCCTCAGCTCTGTGATAGAATGGCAAATCCCAATGAAAGAGTGTGATCCAGTCCAAATACTTTTAATAATTGATAGATTCATCAAAAGACAAATTGGCAAGGATACATGACCTTTTGACAAACAGCTGCCAATATTCCGGCATCCACTATGAATCTCACTGTGTTTCTTTTGCATGAGTGGCTTAACACCAGCTAAAGATGCAACCCACACAATTGATCAGGCCCTAAAACTCTATAACTTTTGTAGTTTCTATATAAAGTTTAGTCCTTACTCTTATGTTTTTTAGGGATAGGCATTGTGTTCTTAAAAATTATTTCACGTTGGGAAAGAATTTTTTTTTATTGGTAAGTTATGCATGCATTCATTTTCGAGTAACATTTGCATGCCATTAATCATGAAAACCTGAACCAACCCAGCATACACAAGCCAACTCAAGGGCAAGTAGGGGTAGAAGTACAGCCTGGGCTGGCTTAGGGCCAAGTTTTTACCTTGGATTGAACCGGAGGTAAGCATAGCCTGCCCTAGTTTTATCCCTACTGCAAACATAAATAATTATCTAAAATTACATGCCAAAATAGATTTGGATATTTCAAGGAGAAAAACTGCCCTTTTCAGCATAAGCATAGAGTATCTTTTAAGCTGTTCATCAACACTTTATAAGGCATATAGAATACTAAAAGCAACTAACAATCAAAGCCCCCAAGAGGCAATTGATCTTAATATTCGTGGTCTCATAATAGCAAAAATAAGGGGATCCACTGCAGTAGCACCATTTCTAAAATTTGCGAAGTAATCATATACACCTACAAACTATAATGATCTGTCTCAAAATTGGTAATAACTGCTACTGGTGTACATAAAAATGTACCAGATCCCCAACATATAATTACATCCAAAGCCACATTATAATGGCTTCAACTTACAAGGACCAAAGAGACAGCGAACTTACATTACACCCTAAAAAGAGTATATCTGTTTCTGAATTTATATGCACACAGCACAGCACACTTTCATGTAGATAAAAGAAATTACTGGTGGTACTCCAACCTGATGAGAGAGCTCAGCTGCTGCGAAAGCTATGAAGGGTGTAAGTTCAGAGGATTTTGGGATGCCACATAAAAGTGTGGGATAAGCCTGATACTAGTGAGGCATACAACAGGGGATTTTGAAAATGGTATTAATTCATTAAAGTCATCAGCTCCTAAAACACTATAAAGTATATGCACCAGAGGATATTAGACTGTATATTGGATTAAAGGTTAGTAGATCAAATGCTTATCCTTGTAATTTTCAATTTCTAGATTGTAACTAAGAAACAAAGCCATGTACTTTATCTTAGATTGTATCTAGGAGCAAAGCCATATAATTTCCTATGTTCATTGTAGATTCAATTTCAAATTAATAAAATGATGAACTTTTTTTAATTATGGTTTTTTTATTTTTCCAATAATTAAATAAGTGGCGACTCCATTGTAAAACCCTTAATCTAAAGGGGAAAATATAACTAGTCGAACCTCCATTTTGAGAGGCAATAACACGACTCCACCCATTCACGTGGGTTTAGCTCAACAAACATTAAAACGGGCCGGGGATGCGGTCTCTCACAGTGGCGACTCCACTGGGGATATTGAGGGCTAAGCTTCAATTAAGTTATGGTGTCCAACCATGTCATTGTTTGTTTGTTACTTTTTTGTATATAACATGTCTAATGTGTCATTATTTTGCATGTCATGCATCATTTGCTTGAATGAAATTTATTTTATTTGTGTGCTAGCCCGGAAGCCCGGTAGTATTAGTCGTGGATTGTGGTCTTCTTGAGACTCACATACCCAGCGGTGAACCTACCACCCACCGCGACAAGGATCATCATGGTTATGCCATGGTGGTTCATAAGGACAAACTGTACCGTTCGGACCAACGCGATGCTCCTAGCGTCACAAGTTGGGAGGTACAATGTCCTAGCTTGTGGGAACCTTTAACCTACCTTCTACCTATGTTGTAATGACCCATAGAACCTACCTTTAGGTCGGTCCATGTAAATTGCATTTCATCATGCATTTGTTTGGCCGTTGTTTGAACCATGATGACTCAAGTCCAACGCTTGATCCCATCATAATTGTTTGAACCTTGTATGCTATGAATGAGCTCAAGCCCAAAGGCTTGTGATTGAACTCTACTTGGTATGAAAACCGAAAATTGTTTCTTGAATCATTCTAAGCACAATACTTGAGCCCATTAAAGGTGTATATGCATGATCAACATCAAAAGCCAAAAGCTCACAAGATGCATGCATTTCAAGTGCAAGCCCAAGCCATTTCAAGCAAATATCAAAAGATCATTAGCAAGTGCTTATCACAATATATGTAAAACTCCAAATAGATTTAAGAATTCTGTATACTAGAGTTTGGGAAAGTTGAGGAAGTGAATATTGATCTTACCAATGTTATGAAGAATGTTTTGAGGAACAAGTAGCTCAAAGTGATGCTGAGAAGGATTTTACATTCTCCGAGAACTTACAAACAGATTTAAGAGTTCTTTTATTAGATTTTGGAACAGTTGATGAAAAGAATAATGATTTCATCATGATTATGAAGAATGTTTTGAAGAACAAGTGCCTTGCAAGTAAAGCAATTGAACCCAAACTAAAGGTTTTAAGTGGTAAGGCAGGTTGATGGTTAAAAGGTCAACCAAGTACTAGTTAACCATTTAGGCCAACAGAATATCACATGAATGAGAAGAGGGAAAAAACATATAAGAAAAATGTTATCAACTCACTCATGATTTAAAAATAAATAAATAAAAAATCATATGGTCATACGACTCATGCCCCAAAAAAATTTTATTTCAATATCTTAAAAGCAATTAGGTTTCTCAATGTCTCATAAAAAAATAAAAAAATAAAAAATTCTATTTAAAATAAAATTAGGATTCTCAATGAAATCAAGCTTCTAATAACCTAAATAAATGAGCACTAAGTACGGTAGCAAAATGACTTGTTCAGGTAACCTGCCCTGCCCCACCCATACTGGGACATGAATAAGAATGCTTGAAAACAGAGCTGTCTTCAATTTATATCTCATTTCTAAATTTACAACAACCAAGTTGCAGCATAAGATTGTTGTCAAGTGGGAGAGAGAATATCTTATTTGAATAGTTTGAGATCATAAAAAAGCACCTTCAATTGTCCTATCCTAGCACTTCTTTTTCGGGACAAGTATCCTAGCACAAAGCCAGTTGCACATCAACTGTAAGCAACTGCTTTTACTTTTGCTGCCTAACAACAGATTTTTTTTGTTTTGTTTTTATTGACAGAGATATTAATCTTTTGCATATTACAATCCATAAATTTTCAATCTAACAAGCTTAATGGCAAGAAACCATAAAAACCCTCAGGAACCACCTTGTACAAACACAAAAGGATATTAGAGTCAAACCTTGCATGGTTAGATGATGAAGGGCTGAAATTGTAGCCGTTACATGCTTCTTTACAAACTCCAACATTTTAATGTCACAGCATATTTCCCGAACCTTCGTTTCACTTTGTTCAGCTTTGCTTTTATTTCTTGGATCTTACACATGAGTTCCTGCTTGGCAGAAGACAAAACAATTATCTAAAAATTGAAAACATTGACAGCCCCAAGCAAAGACAAGAAATGCCAAATACAGAATTACAAACCTTAATCATGCAAATAAACCACTATGCTTAACTTAGACAAACGTTCATCAGTGCAACAAATTTTGCTGAAAATTTGAGTACACATTTAATACCTCAAATCTAAAGACAAAACCTCCACCGCACACATACCAGAAGCAATTTCTTCCTTGGATTTGGTTCCTGAATTACTCTGAAGCCATAGAAACTGAGCCAAAATAACCAAAAAACAAAAACAAAACACCAAAAATAAAGGTATAAAGCATATTTTTTAAATGCATGAACCTTTTGCAGGTATATTAGAGTGGTTGCAAGTGTAAGTTTTATTGCCCTACTGATTTCATTATCCTAGTTGAATGATTATTCAAACTCCTTTATATCTTACTTCAGAAGTTTGGAATTCTATAGAAATGTGAGTGTAACTAAAGCCTCAGCTCTGTGATAGAATGGCAAATCCCAATCAAAGAGTGTGATCCAGTCCAAATACTATTAATAATTGATAGATTAAGGCATCAAAAGACAAATTGGCAAGGATACATGACCTTTTGACAAACAGCTGCCAATATTCCGGCATCCACTATGAATCTCACTGTGTTTCTTTTGCATGAGTGGCTTAACACCAGCTAAAGATGCAACCCACACAATTGATCAGGCCCAAAAACTCTATAACTTTTGTAGTTTCTATATAAAGTTTAGTCCTTACTCTTATGTTTTTTAGGGATAGGCCTTGTGTTCTTAAAAATTATTTCACATTGGGAAAGAATTTTTTTTTATTGGTAAGTTATGCATGCATTCATTTTCGAGTAACATTTGCATGCCATTAATCATGAAAACCTGAACCAACCCAGCATACACAAGCCAACTCAAGGGCAAGTAGGGGTAGAAGTACAGCCTGGGCTGGCTTAGGGCCAAGTTTTTACCTTGGATTGAACCGGAGGTAAGCATAGCCTGCCCTAGTTTTATCCCTACTGCAAACATAAATAATTATCTAAAATTACATGCCAAAATAGATTTGGATATTTCAATGAGAAAAACTGCCCTTTTCAGCATAAGCATAGAGTATCTTTTAAGCTGTTCATCAACACTTTATAAGGCATATAGAATACTAAAAGCAACTAACAATCAAAGCCCCCAAGAGGCAATTGATCTTAATATTCGTGGTCTCATAATAGCAAAAATAAGGGGATCCACTGCAGTAGCACCATTTCTAAAATTTGCGAAGTAATCATATACACCTACAAACTATAATAATCTGTCTCAAAATTGGTAATAACTGCTACTGGTGTACATAAAAATGTACCAGATCCCCAACATATAATTACATCCAAAGCCACATTATAATGGCTTCAACTTACAAGGACCAAAGAGACAGCGAACTTACATTACACCCTAAAAAGAGCATATCTGTTTCTGAATTTATATGCACACAGCACAGCACACTTTCATGTAGATAAAAGAAATTACTGGTGGTACTCCAGCCTGATGAGAGAGCTCAGCTGCTGCGAAAGCTATGAAGGGTGTAAGTTCAGAGGATTTTGGGATGCCACATAAAAGTGTGGGATAAGCCTGATACTAGTGAGGCATACAACAGGGGATTTTGAAAATGGTATTAATTCATTAAAGTCATCAGCTCCTAAAACACTATAAAGTATATGCACCAGAGGATATTAGACTGTATGATCCTAAATTAAGCACATGTTCTGAGAAATCATTTACAAGGGAATATTGCAGAATGTAAGTGCACCAACAATACCTACAGGCTGCAAAATAAAACTTACAAGAGACCACATATAAAATTGTCTTAGATAAGATATCATATATAACAATTACCATTAGGACATCTGTTAAAGGATATCAAGAAACCTCCATAAAAGATATATGTCAAAATCGTCAGCCAAAAGGTCATCTTTCCAGACCACCACTAGTAGTAGAACACAATTCAAAGCGATAGTTCAGGAAAAGGACGATAACACCAACACCCTAGCGCCCCCCCCCCCCTCCCCCCCCCCCCCCCCCCCCCCCCCCCCCTCCAAAAAAAAAAAAACACCTTTGAATGCTAGCAATTGCTCTGTCAGCAATAGGTGGAGGGATTTGTAAAGACTTGAACATCTCATCATGTGTTTGCTTTCAAGGCTTTAGAAGGCAGGTAAATTTTCAATACTGGGATTCCTTACTATCCTAAGAGGTCCTAGAGAATGCCAGGGCTGCGCAAGGAATACCAAAAGCACACCAACTGGATCGTAAACACAGACACTACCCCATGGACTCTCAAGCAGTCATGCATAGAAGTTTCAATCTTGCATCTACATTAGACCTGCATCCTTAACATAGTCATGTCACATTTTGCTTTTTTTTTTCAGTCTTCTAGATGTTTCTCTTTAACCACTCATATTTATGTTGAGATTAAGACCGCCTTCACATTACACAATTAAGACACTTAAAACAAGCAAGGGCTATGCAGAGCTGTATGATCAAAGCTACACATTGATTATTCATTTATGAACAAGCCTGGATGAACGCATGCAACATCAGCAATTAAGTAGTTGGCTGCAACAGTTGGAAGCAGCCTTAACAAACATTCTGTAGATGACTTTGCTTCTAACATGGTTGATGCGGGTGATGCAAGAAAATTATTATTTAATATTATTTATATGTGCAAGTCAATTATATTTTTATGTTTTAGGTCCTAGCAGTTTATTGGGCTATTAGTATTTTAATTTGGAAAGTAAAGTTATTTTTGTAATAAGGCAATTAGGGTTTCCTAGCCAATTAGAACTAGGGTTTAGCAGTCCTTTATAAGCAACCTATTGTACTCCTTGAGGAGATAGTCGATATTTTGATGAATGAAAACAATGGTCGTTTGGTCTTTCTTTGATCTGGTGCTGACTCCAAGTCTACCCTAGATGCTGACTCCAAGCAAGGCCTAGGTGCTGACTCCTAGGTCATATCCTTTATTTTATTGTTGTTTCAATTTTGTTCTAGTTGTCCTACGTCATATTTGGTATCAGAGCAAACACCGATCTGTTTGAAGCATCATCGCAAGTCAATCCAGAACCCAAAAAAATCCAGATTTTGAAGCCAACCAGAAACCTCTAGTCCAAAACTCACAATCAAGTCTCCAAATCCCTTGCAACCACAAAGAGAGAAGAGACCCACGTCGAGACCCATTGGCAACCTCGACCAACCACCGCTGATATTGCCCCAACAGCCGCCGAAAGCCACAGATTAGCACTTAGCTGCCGCTGACCCACCAGCCACCGCCGCCAACAACATCATCACCACTCCTCCATGTATCGTGCCGCCGCCACAGTCGCCAGTCCCTAGTACTGCAAGCCCATCCCCGGTCTCTTTTAGTTTCTGTAGTCTTTCTTTTTAGTCCATGGTTTGAGTTCCTTTTAGAGTCTGTACTTTGAGTTTCTTTTAAGTTCGTGTCTGTAGTTTCTTTTAAGTCCGTTTGAATTTCTTTTAAGTCAGTGTCTGTAGTGTCTTAAAGCAGCAGTGTATTTTATTATTTTTGCAAAAAAAAAAAAAAAACCCAGCCCACGAAATCCAAACCTGTCAACCAACCCAGTCCCGGCAACTATTTGAGAGAATAGTCTTAAAAGCCTATTCCAACAATCTGTCCAGAGAACATCACAACAAGTCAAGTTCTTGTTCCAACTTCTAATTATTTGTTGAAGCACTATTTTAGAGAATCATGGTAATATTAGAAGCACCTTATTTTGATGGTTATGAAACTTATCCACAAGATTTTGTCAACTGGATGAATGGAATGAAGCAATTCTTTAACAAAAAGGTTAGGTATGCCAAGTTAAAGTTAAGAGGTAAAGCACAAAGGTTTTGGGAGAATCTTGAATATTTTCGCTATATGAATTATGAACCTGTCATCAATGTGTGGGAAGATATGAAAGAAAATCTTTGTGATGAGTATTTGTCACCATACTATCGAGCTAAGTATCTACCCCAATCTTAGTGTGATACTTTTCACGTTGAAGCAAATACAATGAATCCTCATCCTCATCCCATTTCATGTCCTCAGTGCACTTTTGAACAATCTATCAAGGAATTAAAGGAATTATCTGTAAAACTCATGAAAGATGTTCAAAACATGATTACTCAAATGAAGCCAAAGAAGACTCAATCGATTCAATTGGGAAACCAAGGATAATTAATCACAATGAACTTATTGTTGCCCCAATAGAAGACAACATTGATGATGATATCTTGGTCATGAAGAATCCTCCAGCAACACCAAAGCCTAATGTTGACACAGAAGTACATGTCTCAACAAGTGTTGCTTTAACATGCATGCAAGGAAAAGAATCTATTGAAGAGTAGCAAGGTGAAGAGATGGTGCCTAAAGAGAGTATTATGTTAGAGGGTGCACATGATGTGAAAGTTGAAGTTATTGAATGTGCTTCTGATTAACCCTCCACAATCCTTGAAGATCTACATCTTGGTGAAGTCGAAGATGTTAAAACCACGGTGCTTCCTATGGTTCATAAGGTTCAAGAAGAGATCATACTAATTCCACATATTTATTTTGTTATGCCAAATGAGTTTGATGTGGTGGGATTCAAGGTTTTTCTTTTTCTTGTGCTCCTTAAGGAGATTTTAGACTTGAAGCAAGTGTTATTTGTCAGCATCCTAATCCTTCAATGCTTTAAAACTCGATGTCGAGTTTTCTCCAACCAAGGGAGAATGATGCGGGAGATGCAAGAAGATTATTATTTAATATTATTTATGTGTGCAAGTTAATTGTATTTTTATTTTTTAGGTCCTAATAGTTTATTGGGCTATTAGTATTTTAATTTGGGAAGCAAGGTTATTTTTATAATAAAGAAATTAGGGTTTTCTAGCCAATTAGAACTAGGGTTTAGCAGTCTTTTATAAGCAACCTATTGTACTCCTTGAGGAGATAGTCGATATTTTGATGAATGAAAACAATGGTCGTTTAGTCTTTCTTTGGTCTGGTGCTGACTCCAAGTCTACCATAAGTGCTAACTCCTAGTAGTTTCCCCGCTTGGTGCTGACTCCAAGTAAGGCTTAAGTGCTGACTCTTAGGTCATATCCTTTATTTTATTGTTGTTTCAATTTTGTTCTGGTTGTCCTACGTCAATGGTCCTTATACATTCAGCGGATTGGAATATAGTGTGTTCCCCAATTGCCAATGGGGGTTTGGGGTGGACAAGGAGCCTTTAACCAAACTCTATTGGGTAAGTGGCTATGGCATTTTTGGGAGGAAGAAACCCACTTGTGGAGATGGGTAGTAGCAATAAAGGAGATAGGGTTGATTCAATTAACTCATTCTTAGAGATAGGTAGTGTCTGGATGCTTCAATTAACTCATTCTTAGTGTGTGTTTAGATACCAATGAAAAATTAAAATTATTTTACTATTTAGCTTATTTTTGCTACATTTATGAGCCCCACTAAACTTTTTGGTATTATTCACAAGCCCTGCTGTACTATTTCAACTAACTTTTACCTTTATCTACAGTATTTTCAACAATAAATTTTCAGTTTTAGCAAAATAAATAGTATTCAAACAGACCCTTAGTTTGTCGAAATGAAGGCAATGTAAAATATTCAAATGTTAGGTATAAGAGAAATTTTAATGATTGTGGAGTCAGTTGATTCTATGCTCAAACTATAATACTCCAATGTACCAATGAGATGGGGTTCTTATTAAAATGTGATGGCAATTGATTGGAAATGGAATTTTGATGTTTTTTTTCATACTAAGCTATTTTGCAAGCCCCAAGTGACATTTATTTTCTAGGGAATAGCATTTGCTGTGCCAAGGCTCCAAACCAAGTTGCATTCTTTATGTGGACAACAGCTTGAAAGAAGATTTTGAGTATTGATAATTTCATTAAAGATGAAATTGTGCTACTAGATTGATTTTTAAAGTGGAGGTACAATGGGGAGACTATGGATCATTTGTTGCTTCATTGTAATCTTGCACATGCTTGGTGGAGCTTTTCATGTGATTAGGTTCTAATGGATAATTCTAAAAAGGTTATTGATCTACTATTTGGTTGGGGGAATGAAATCATGCTTTGTGGAGCATAGGGAGACTATGGATCATTTGTTGCTTCATTGTGATATGCACATGCTCTATGGAGCTCTTGTGTGTGCATAGGTTCAATGGATTATGCAAAAAAGGTTAATTGATCTACTGTTTGGTTGGAGGAATTAGTTTTGATAATTGCTCTTCCACTATTTAGAATTTAACCCCCTTTATGCCTAATGTGAATATTGTGAAGGGAAGTGGAGAACGGGTGATGCAGGACAACTAGAACAAAACTGAAATAACAAAAAAAATAAAAGATATGACTTAGGAGTCAGCACCTAGGCCTTACTTAAAGTCAGCACCAAGAGGAGGAAACCACTAGGAGTCAGCACCTACGGTAGACTTGGAGTCAGCACCAGACCAAAGAAAGACCAAACGATCATTGTTTTCATTCATCAAAATATCAACTCCCTCCTCAAGGAGTACAATAAGTTACTTATAAAGGATTTCTAAACTCTAGTTCTAATTGGTTAGGAAACCCTAATTGCCTTATTACAAAAATAACATTGCTTCTAAATTAAAATACTAATAGCCCAATAAACTAATAGGACCTAAAACATAAAAATAAAATTGACTTGCAAACATAAATAATATTAAATAATAATTTTTTTGCATCACTCGCATCATTCTCCTCTAGTTGGAGAAAACTCGACCTTGAGTTCTAAAGCATTGAAGGATTAGGATACTGACAAGTAACACTTACTTCAAGTTTAGAATCACCCTAGGGAGCACAAGGAAAACAAAAACCTTGAATTCTACCACATCAAACTCATTTGGAATAACAAAATCAATGTGTGAAATCAGTATAATCTCTTCTTGAAACTTATGAACCATAGGAAGCACTGTATTTTTAACCTCTTCGACTTCACCAAGATGTAAATCTTTGATAGGTCACAATCTGAATGACCCCTTGTGATTAACCCTAATTAATTAATTTAGCCAAGTAATTAATTAATCAATTAATCATGCAATTTTATGGAAGCACAAACAAATCACCAATCAACTAAATATGCAGCGGAAAATAAATAACACGGTGATTTGTTTACGAATGGGGAAAACCCTAATGGCAAAAACCCCACCGGGTGATTTTCAGGTCACCACTCCCGAAACTCCACTATTATCAAATCAAGCAGTTACAAGTAAAGGAATCCCAAGTACCTTACCAACCTACAGTTGAACCCTTACCC
>NW_027069860.1:0-45192 GCF_002906115.3 Quercus suber | reverse complement strand
CGGGTGCGGGTGCGGGACTCGGCAATTTTTGAAAAAGGTGGGTGCGGGTGCGGCGGGACTCGGTGATTAAAAAATTATTAAAATTATTTTTATTTATATTTTTAATATATTACTAAGTATACTTTTTCACATTATATATACATATACTAAATTTAAGAGCAATAATAAATAATAACTCAAAAATAATATTCATAAATTAAATAAAACCCACAAAATTAATCTTTTTATTTTTATTCTCTCCATTCACCTGCCACCAGTGCCAACAAGTCAATAATATATTACGTTTGGTCTCCTCATAATATCAATTTTACCTTTTGTTTATTTTTTATTTTATTTCCCACGGCTTCCATTTTCCAAAGCCTACTCTACACCACACGTCCACACCTTTTAAAAAACATCTCTTCTTCGTTCTTCTCCTCAGCTTCGTTTCTTCCTTTCTACATTTTTTTTCTTCTCCTCAGCTTCGTTTGTTCTTCCTCAGCTTCGTTTCTTCCTTTCTACATTTTTTTTCTTCTTTCGTCTTCCTCTGCTTCGTTTCTTCCGTCACTCCCCTTCCCAGTTCATACCTTTTCTTTTTTTAACCTTTCTTTAGTTTTCTTAAATCAGTTTTCTTCTTTCGTCTTCCTCAAACGGTGCGTTTCGCACCTTTTTTTCTTCTTCTTTTTTTTGTTCTTGCTGGGCTCGCCAAAAAAAAAGGAGGAAGAAGACGATCCGATTCGGCGCGAATCGGTCCGGCTCGGCTCGAATCGGCGCTCGTCGAAGCCGAGTCGACGCGAGTCCAGCGCTCCACGTGGCAGGACGCGGCCCAACACGACACGGACGCGCGGTCTGCGGCGTCCCTCCCGCATCGCCGCGTCTTGCCGAGTCCGATGCAAGTGCGGCTCCTCCGGAGCCGCGTCGATGCTTTCTAGTAGATAATTCCTTGATAGATTGTTCAAAAGTGCCCTGAGGACATGAAATGGGATGAGGATGAGGATCCATCGTATTTGCTTCAACTTGAAAAGTACCACACTGAGATTGGTGTAGATACTTAGCTCAATAGTATGGTGACAAATACTCATCACAAAGCATTTCTTTCATATCTTCCCACACACTAATGGCAGCTTCATAATCCATATAGCGGAAATATTCAAACTTCTCCCAAAACCTTTGTGCGTTACCTCTTAACTTCAACTTGGCATACCTAACCTTTTTTATTATCTGCAAAATTTGCTTGCTCAAAGAATTGCTCCATTTATTCATCCAGTTGACAAAATCTCATGGATAAGTATTATCTGTTAGGATTGGTGCCCTTAAATCCTATTGTAAGATGCTATGTATAATATTAAGTGTGACATTGTGTTTGACATTATGTATGACTTAATATTATGTTTAATAAATTTGTTTTATTATTATCTGAAATAATGGTAACATGAATATTCAGACATTATCATATAGTCCATGAGATGCATAGTATGTGATTTATGTGAAGAGTCACAGAAGATATAAATCACAAGTTCTTTGTAAACTCAGAATTATAGTTCGTAGTCGGTGATGAAATTGGGCATTTCATCTGCGAAGACTATAACATATCAACTACGATGATTTGTCTTGATCATGGAAGTGGAGACTTCTAGTTGATGTGTTAATATGTTTTAAGAGTTAAGACATATTGAACTGGACCGCTGTGAGATTTATTATTCTCCTAAAGACTGTCAAATGAATAATAAATCTCACGACTTGTATTTGCATGAACTCTTAATCCTGAGAGAATAATGAACCTGATCATGAGGTGTAGGTTGCTTTGATATATCAAGAGTGAGATCTACAGTTATGGTCAAAACCTCAGTATGTTGGGCAGCCACATTTAGTGTTGATGGAACATGTATTCTCAAGATGGAATTCATAGTCTCTTAACGGAGATATAAAGTATTCCCTTGAGATAAGTTTAATGGGTTTGTTATTCAGAGAGTTAGGCCTAACCACTTTAGTAAGACTAAAGTATATATTTATGGAATTGGATTTCATAAATATATAATGAATAACATTAAAGGATTAAACCGGGTACTCAAGGATTAAGATGTAGTAATTTACAAAGTGGCAGTCTAAATGACTTTGTATTACTACGAATATTTTATGAAGGGGTTGCATGTATAATAAAGTCTTGGGATATAATTTATAGATAAGACCTAGAGTGCAACTATTTTTATATAGTGGTATTAAAAATAGTTAATGGTAACTTTGGACTTGTCAAGAGTTGACAGAAAAGCCCAAGGCCCATTGGAGCTAGTGTCTTATTGGTCCCTTTTGGTCCCACTCCAAGCCACACACTTAAGCCCAATTGGTAAGGCCCAAAAGGCCAGCCCAATTAGATAAATTGGTTAGATACAAAGGGAAAAACGTACAGAAACATTTGTAAAAAGAAAACATCATTGAAAAGTGGTGTATGAGAGTGTAAGTCACTTTTTGGTCATCCCTTTGTTACCAATCGAGAGACCACACATCTTGGGCGTTAGTGGAATTGGAGTGAAGATTAAAAGTAGTCCCAAGTGCTTCAATCTTCAGTTTTGAAATTCATCGCTTCAAGGTACACTCTCTTGTTCTCTAATTCTGAAATCTACTTTGTGCATGTTATCAATATCGAATGAAGTAGATCCGTTTTAAAACTTATTTTCCGCTGCATTTATCTTTATATCCATCATTATCACCATCAAAATAAGGTGCTTTAGATATTACCATAGCTCACCTTATTAGTGGTCAACTTACTGCACTTGATAGTCACGAGCTTGGCTCTTCAATTGAGTGGGTCTAATTGGACAAAATAGATCTATGGAAAAAAAACACAACTTAAGGACCCATACGTGCAATTGGTTGGCAGCAACAACAATTTTTTTTTTTCCTGTGAAATACAATAAAGAAATAACTACAATTTAAAACTAAAGTCTGTTACAGCCAAACATTAAAAGCACCGAAGCTAAAGAAACTAGAAGCAAAGAAACTAAAAGAGAAAAGAAACGGCAAAGCAATCACGAGCAGCGCTGGAGTCAACGGCTGAAAGGCTGTATGGGCTTACCGACGTTCGCTGTCACAGTGCTCAATAATGCAAATCGGAGCTCGATGGAACCTGTGAAGCATTAAGTGGCATGGTGGGAGCGGTGTCAACGGCGAGTTGGCATAGGTGGTTCTCGGCGGCTCTCAGCGGCACTCGTTGACTTCAAACTCCTCTGTTTCTAGTCTGCTGGCTGGTGGTTGTTGGGTTCCGTGGCCGTGGGTGTTGATTTTATGGGTTTTGGCAGTTGGTGAGTGATGGGTCTTGCGTGGGTCTCCTTTTTTTTTTTGTGGTGATTTTTTTCTAGTTCTGGATTGACTGCAGGATGCTTCAGACAAATCAATGTTTGCTCTGATACCAAAATTGACGCAGGACAACCAGAACGAAACTGAAATAACGAAAAAATAAAAAATATAACCTAGAAGTCAGCACCTAGACCTTGCTTGAAGTCAGTACCAAGCGAGGGAAACCACTAGGAGTCAACACCTAAGGTAGACCTGGAGTCATCACCAAACCAAAGAAAGACCAAATGGTTATTGTTTTCATTCATCAAAATATCAACTCCCTCCTCAAGGAGTACAATAAGTTGCTTATAAAGGATTGCTAAACCCTAGTTCTAATTGGCTAGGAAACCTCAATTGCCTTATTACAAAAATAACATTGCTTCTAAATTAAAATACTAATAGCCCAATAAACTAATAGGACCTAAAACATAAAAATACAATTGACTTGCAAACATAAATAATATTAAATAATAATTTTCTTGCATCTCCCGCATTAACGGGATTATCACAATTTTGAAGATGTGGAAACTCCAGTGATGTTTAGTGATGTTAATGAAGACATCTTTTATTAGATCATAACTTGAGTGGTCCATTGTGTTGGATCTTAGTGAAATTAGTTCCATTGTAGAGTTCATTGAGTCTCTTTCGTTTGCTTGTAGTTCTTTAGGCTATCTCATGCATTTGTAATTTACATAAGGTAGTTTTTTTCTTCAATATATTATATTACTTCTAAAAAATATGTTTAATTTGTGATCAATTAGAAATACCCTCCTAATGATAAGCCAATTAAATGTTATGAGTGGCATTCTTTCCACTTATCTCTCTATTTATAAGTTGTTTCCTTCCCTCTTTTGATTGAAATAACCTTTTCTGTTTATTTCCTTTCCCTTCCTATATTACTTATCTTATGTTGAGTCATTTGTGATGTATCTTTTACTCTCTCTTTATCATTGTCTTAAATATCTCTTCCATTATCTTCCTCTGGTGTTTATTGCAGGATTAATTTCTTTTTGATTCATTGTTGCAGGGCTGGAGGGATAGAGAGAATTAAGGTGGACAGAATAGGAAGACCAGAAGGTTAAGTTAAAAATAAAAAGAAAAGGAGAAAATGGAAGATTGATAGGTTGCGGGGACCTTACTTATAATCTTCATTCTTCAATATGAATTTCTGATCTTAAAGCAAATTTTTTTGTCTTTTGTTTAAATTTCTTACACTCCTTCATCCTCAATGGACTTAGAATTGGATCACTGTAATAGCTTCTCTTAGTGTATGGCATTTGGCAGCCACATGCGATATGCTCCAGCTTGAATCATAGCCAAAGGCAGAAATAAGTTTACCATTACTAGCAAATTTAATTGAGTAAATGAGTATTTACCAAAGAAATATATACAGCAGAACACAAAACTTTATGTACGCATAAAAATGTGAAAAATAACATACCCATAGATTCAGGTATTTTTTCCTAGATCCAGAGTCATATATATTCAAATCTCAAAAACAAAAACTTAAATATTAATTAAGGACCATTGAGGTGAGACACAAACCTTGTTTACTTCATTGCCTATGGATATGGCAATAAACACAAACAGCAGGTTGGGAGGCAACAGAGAGAGAGTTCCAAAATTCTGTATCCTTAGAGAAAAGCTAATAGTAAGATATGTCCGAGTACATGAAACTTTTCTCCAAAGTATAAAGGAACAAATTTATCACCAAGTCCAGGTTCCCTTCTCGAGAGACAACAAATCAATTTAATACTACTTGGGAGAGTGACAACGACCTTGTACTCCTCAAGAACAGAAAATATTGTCCTAGCTTTGTTTACTCTTCTTGCCTGACACAAGTCAATGAGCAAAATGGTATATGGCCATAAATCAAAATCTTTCTTTTAAAAATCCTTTTCAAGTAAGCCTCAAATAGCCTTTTCCACTTCTCCTTTCTCAAAATGTTCCTCTACAGCTTTTATGGCTTCTTCTTCACTGCCAGGAAGATTCCTTAGATACTTTAACCAAAGACTAAAGGCTAATGAAATCTTATTTTTCCTGCATAAACAGGTCATAAGTGATTTATAAACAGTAAAGCTAGGCATACACCCATTCCTCTCCATTTGATCAAAGACCCTAAATGCATCCGCTTCTCTGTCAAGCCTTTGAAGCCCATCTATAAGGAAATATGTAACAGAATCTGGAGAGAGCCCTTTAAGTTGCAGGTCCTTGAAGAGCTTGAAAGCACCATTTATACTCTTAGCCTTGCAAAAGCCATTGATCAGAATGTTGTAGGTTGTTATGCAGGTACAACTCCACTATCAGGAAGCTGCACGAGAAGCCTGTAGGCCTTAAGAATCAATCTTGAATCTCACAATTGCTCCACCATGGTTTGGAGGCTGGCTTTATCAAGAACCTGATTAGCACCTTGAGAAAGCCGAAGAAATAAGGAAGGATTTCTCCCTATCTCCATTTTGTATAACAAAAGATGAGCTTCCTCAAGCTCACCAGCCTTACAAAGGCCATCAATAAGAGCATTGAAGGTTACAATAGAAGGAACATAACCAACCTTCTCCAATCTCCATCTCCTTGAATATCTGTTTTTCCTCACCAACTAGCCCATTCCTACACATACCACAAATGAGAATGGTGTAAGTGTAGGCATCAGGGAAGCAACCATTCTTTGAAATCTCAAGTCGGATAGACTGAGCCATATCCAAAAGACCCAAACCACAAAACCCTTTAATCAAAGCATTGTAACAATAAGTATCCGGAACCAAATTCCTCTCGGTCATCTCATAAAACAACTTCAACGCCTCCTTAACCCTGCCCGCATCTGACAACCCTCAAATTATTATAGTGTACAAAACAACATCCAGCTCAAGCTCTTGCTCCATCATTTTTCTAAACCACGCCATTGCTACGGCATATCTCTTGGCTCTAAACGAACCATCAATCAAACAACTATACCCATGGAGCCCAAGATCGTATGCATCTTTCTCAAAGGTTTCTAAAAGTCCATAAGCCTCATCAACCCTACCAAACTTACAGAACCCATTAAGCAAAGCATTGTAAGTAATGACATCAGGACACTGCCCACGCTCTTTCATCGAATTCAACAATTTAAGTGCCTCATCGAGCCTCTCCCCTGACACAACCCAGCAAGAATAATAGTATAAGTAATTTCATTAGGCAAAATACCCCTGCGAGTCATTTCATCAAACAATTGGAATGCATCCTTAGTGATACCATTTTTACACAACCCTTCAATCAAAATGCTATAAGTAGTGACATTGGAATGACAATTTAACTTCAACATCTGATTATAAACAGCTATAGCTAACAACAACACCTGCTTTTGAACCATAACAGGTAAAACAGAGTTGTAAATGAAAACATCAGACCTACAGTCAAAATCTTTCTTAGTAGAAAAGACTTCCACGGCCTTTTCAGCAATACCCACTTGAGCATACCCTGAAATCAAAGACCTAAAAGCATCGGGAAATGGAAATGCAGAGTCTTTTTTGAGGTCTTGGAGAGTGTTTCAGTACAAGTCAAAGGAATGAAGATGGTCTCAGAGAAAGTGCTACGGAGGTGTTTAGTTCGAGAAGCCCAGATGAAGAAGCCGAAACCCAGTTGAGGATTTGGGTTTTGTTGGATGACAGAAGCGACAATGTGGGACGAGATATGAGGGAGTAAGCGTTCCAAGGCGGGTTGTTTGTTGAGGATGGAGATGACTACATTGGAAATAGTAGTAGTGATGGGATGGTCGGACCATGGTGGTTTCTCGGTTTGGAGGAAGAGAGTTGAGAGTTTCATCTTCGCCGCCGTGAACATACTCACCTCCTTTCTTTCTGATTATTAACTTCGCCCACCGCCGCCGTGTCGTACTTCTCCAGAACGCGCGCTCCTCTCCTGGCCAGACCCGGCTCCGGAGGTTGTGGATGGGCCGAGCGAGTAGCCGTAGGCAGAGTGTGTGTATTGAAATCATGTTCGAGAAAAACAGAGGAGAAAAGGAGTCTTTTTTGGCTAAATATTGCAAAAATTAAAATATATTTGCGTTTTTAAAGTTATTTGTGAAAATGAGGAGAGAGATTGCATTTTCGGCAACAGTGTTACCGAAATTCAACAAAAAGTAAGAGAGAGAATGAAAAAAATGAGGAAAGAGAAAAGTCTAATGTCAGGAATAGTAAATCTTGAATTTCGGCAACAGTGTTGCCGAAATTCATCTGCCCAAATTTCAATGGTATTGCCGAAAATGGTAAGGGAAAAAAAAAAGTGAATGCGGAATAATTAAAGAAAAATATATAAAGTGTTACGTACACAATATTTTCACAACAAATCACAGGTAACTGGTTATTATTAATTCAAATTTAAATTTAACATTGAGATTATTATTTTAATCCAATAATAACAATAAGTAATAACCTGACACTTAGAATTTGTTGTAAAAATATTGTAAAAATTGTGTGCACTTCATGGGATTTTTTTTTTTTTTTTCAAAAATGTGGCAATTATTGGAAATAGTAGTAGTGATGGGATGGTCGGACCATGGTGGTTTCTCGGTTTGGAGGAAGAGAGTTGAGAGTTTCATCTTCGCCGCCGTGAACATACTCACCTCCTTTCTTTCTGATTATTAACTTCGCCCACCGCCGCCGTGTCGTACTTCTCCAGAACGCGCGCTCCTCTCCTGGCCAGACCCGGCTCCGGAGGTTGTGGATGGGCCGAGCGAGTAGCCGTAGGCAGAGTGTGTGTATTGAAATCATGTTCGAGAAAAACAGAGGAGAAAAGGAGTCTTTTTTGGCTAAATATTGCAAAAATTAAAATATATTTGCGTTTTTAAAGTTATTTGTGAAAATGAGGAGAGAGATTGCATTTTCGGCAACAGTGTTACCGAAATTCAACAAAAAGTAAGAGAGAGAATGAAAAAAATGAGGAAAGAGAAAAGTCTAATGTCAGGAATAGTAAATCTTGAATTTCGGCAACAGTGTTGCCGAAATTCATCTGCCCAAATTTCAATGGTATTGCCGAAAATGGTAAGGGAAAAAAAAAAGTGAATGCGGAATAATTAAAGAAAAATATATAAAGTGTTACGTACACAATATTTTCACAACAAATCACAGGTAACTGGTTATTATTAATTCAAATTTAAATTTAACATTGAGATTATTATTTTAATCCAATAATAACAATAAGTAATAACCTGACACTTAGAATTTGTTGTAAAAATATTGTAAAAATTGTGTGCACTTCATGGGATTTTTTTTTTTTTTTTCAAAAATGTGGCAATGGTATTTCGGCAATACCATTGCCACAATTGATTTTTTTTTTTTAGAAATGAAATGCACACAATTTTTACAATATTTTTACAACAAATTCTAAGTGTCAGGTTATTACTTATTGTTATTGTTGGATTAAAATTGTAATCTCAATGTTAAATTTAAATTTGAATTAATAATAACCAGTTACTTGTGATTTATTGTGAAAATATTGTAAAAATATTGTGTACGTAACACTTTATATATTTTTCTTTAATTCTTCCGCATTCACTTTTTTTTTCCCTACCATTTTCGGCAATACCATTGTCACAATTACTTTTTTTTTTAGCACCCACTCATTATTGCACTTCTCACACGTCCAGGCAGCATAAGAAATTTGGGCAGATGAATTTCGGCAACACTGTTGCCGAAATTCAAGATTTACTGTTCCTGACATTAGGCTTTTCTCTTTCCTCCTTTTTCTCATTCTCTCTCCTACTTTTTGTTGAATTTCGGCAACACTGTTGCCGAAATTCAATCTCTCTCCTCATTTCCACAAATAACTTCAAACAGTACCTATAACGCAAATATGTTTTAATTTTAGCAATATTTAGCCAAAAGACTCGGAGAAAAGTGTGGTAGGTCGGTTTGGCAACATATTTTGGAAATAACTGTAGGCGAAAACTGTATAAAAATACGAAAGGTTGTTAAATATTAAAAACTACTGTTTTTTCTTTTTTCTTTTTTCTTTTGAAGGCTTAAAAACTACTGTTTAAACAACAATGTTTAAACAATAATTTTTTGAATTTTTTAGCTTTCGACATTCTGAAAAAACCAAAACTGTGTCATATTTGGGTCCCTTTTACTCACTTGGAGCTTTTTTTTATAAAGATTAGCTAGATGTCTTCTCAATTGAATAAATTTGAAAATTTTAAAGAACTCCATTAAATGAAAGAAAGTGAGGTTAGAAGATTGAATTGAATTGAATTTTGGTAAAAATTAGAGACTTCTGTAATATAGCTTTTTTTTTTTTTTCGTGCTAGGTTAGTTAATAGCCCTTATAAACTACTCTAATAAGGGTGCTCCTATCTCTAGTTTAGGACTTGTTAATTCTCACATTGAAGCTGGAAAAGGAATTGCTTCAAAAGGAAAACAAAGAAAAACCATCCACGGGTTCAAAATGAGGACATTTGCATTTCAAACGCAATGCATGTTTAAGAATTTAGTGACGGATCCAGGAGGGGGCCCAACCCAAAAATTTATATACTCCGTATTTTTTAAATATTAGAATTAGGTATATTAGCCCCTCCTCTTATGATTATCAGCCGATTCAGCCCAGTCAACCAACTCCAACCCAAAAAAACTAAAACCCAGCAACCATTACTAGCGTGACTAATATTTAAGTGAAGCTCAAATTTTTTTTTTATGTTAAGACTTCTACCCTCCTCTACTCCACTACACATTATCACCTAGTTTTTTAAATTTTTTAAAAAAAATTTAGTTTATGCCTTTTCCCTCTTTCATTACATAGATATATTTTAATCATATTGCATTCTGAAAAATTAATTGTTAATTTGATAATATTTGCATTAAATATATATTTTGGGCTTAAAGATTGACAGACTAATTGAAATATGGACTAAGAGTTTTAAGATCCTTAATAATTTATATGGGCTTTAATCAATATCATATATATATATATATATTCCATTCTAATGGACAAATCAGAACAGTATTCATAACATTGCTCATAATGCTTAACTCATAAGACCAAAAAAAAAAAAAAATCTTCTTATACTCTAACCCCTCTAACTTAAAATCTTGAGTCCGTCACTATTACTAAACCTTATCTATGAATCATTCATTCTTAGTTATTCATAATTTATACAAATATAGAATATAATTTCAAGTATATATCCCCAAAGAAGTACCTACTAAGGCAATACCCTTATTGTGGACAATATTTCCTACAAGTGGATAAATCTTAGATTCTTAGGTACCTATATTTGCATTATTGCACACAATTGACCAAGGTGGTATCTTCTTCTTTCTTTTTTTTCTTTTTTTTTTGTGGCAGATACAAAATATGCATAAAAGTATAAAAGTGGAAACATGCCAAAGGTAAGACTGACCGTGGTATAGTACACTTAGTCTCGCTATGACACTGTGCACCAAGATTTTGGCCAAGAAAGTCATGACGTCTCTATATACATTGTTCCATCGGGAGGCGTCCGATCAGCCTGGTGTAGTTATTTGACAATGATTTCTCCTTAATTATCTCTCTCTCTCTCTCTCTCTCTCAGAAGGCATCTGATTTGAACTTCAGAGTGCTTACCATTGCCTAACATGGACCACGGCGATGCTCTCCCTATGTGCAAGACCCATGTGGCTTCTCTCTCTCTCTCTCTCTCTCTCAGAAGGCATCTGATTTGAACTTCAGAGTGCTTACCATTGCCTAACATGGACCACGGCGATGCTCTCCCTATGTGCAAGACCCATGTGGCACTAGGTTACAATAGAGCTCCATCTCGATCCCACATCAATCCTCATTTCTTGGACCTCGGATACATGGTCTTCATTCATAAGGGAAGTGAAATTCTAGTACCAGACTCGGCAAATGCACAACTAAATTCCCCAGTATACCAATTATGGATTTCATAATGTTATCACTGAATCATTCTCCCTAAAGTCCTAGTACTTACATTTTCTTAGCAACAGAAAAGAGTGTTGATAATTAAATTAATGAAGACCCAAAATTTTGAGTAGTCCTTTATAATTTTGTTCTCTTAATCAAACCAAACAAGTTTATTTTTGTTCATTTCCTTGATTTATATCCAAAGAGAACTCAGTTAGAAGTTACATCAACAGTTTCAATACCAAAAAAAAAAAAAAAAATCTAACCATACAACAAAGAATCACAAAATTACAAAATCGAGAAAGATTCTAAATATATTTGTTTAGAAGAAAAAAAATGAAAACTGAGCTTTTTAAAAAAAATCTTATTTTTGTCTTCTGAAGAGGTTCCACTCACTACAAGAAAAAAAAATATTTTGTTGCAACAACATTTTTAGTTGCAATAAAGTCAAAGTCATTGCAATAACATTTTATTGCAACAAAAAAAATTGTTGTGCATTATTTGTAAGGGCGGTCTTTAGCTCTCAAGTCCTAAAGATGAATGAATTAAGGCTCAAAGAGCCCAATATAATAAATCTGTAGAGAGTGGGCTAAAGAGCTAGCTTCAACGAAGTGGACGACACCCCTAATGGGCTAAGGATGGTAAGAGATCAAGGAAAAACAATAAATAGACAAATGTGATACACATAAATTCTTTCTCAGCAATGTCTGAGGAGAGTAGTAAATATATTTCTCTTAACTTTGATTACAGTTACTTTTCTTAATACTACAGTGTTTTCTCTACAGATTTTGTGTCCCTTGCCCTTTGGAGGATCTCTCACATTATATAGCTCTCTTCAGGCAATCTTAACCCTCCATTTATTGATTGTCTAATCCTCCACTCGAGTGCTTATCCTATCAGCCACCTTTCCAAACCTCTTGTGAGTTGCGGCAGCCAAGGTAGCACTGTTTAAGGGTCTTCTCCACATAAATGTAGCCTGGAGGTTTAGTGGAATGCATTGAATGTGGGGGCAGCCATCATCCCTCTAGTCATGTCAGGGCTAACCCCCTTTTCGAAATTTTTTTCTCAACAATAGGACCTCCTCTGGCAACGTGCCATTGACACGACGTTACTGTCCGAGCGTGTGGCCTCCTCAACACGATAATGGGCTTCTCAAACATGGATACGACACGTGGCACAAGTACTTTATCTAAATTCTTACGCCCCACATTATTGAATAAAATTTATGGCAATAGATAATTGTAACAAAAATATATTATTAGAATTCTCACTTAGCCCCACTACCCAATTTTTCGTTTTTCTATAATAACTCTCAATCTAAATTCCTATTAGAAATTACAAGCCTTTTGGGAGATCCAAAAGTTAGGGTCCACAATTGGATAAGTCCTTAATACTGTGATAATGATGTAAATAGTGTTCAAATAATATCTAAATTTAGGATATTTTTAAAGGGAAGAGTTAACAAATGCCCTAAGAGCATTTGTTAATGAACTACTTTTAAAAAATTTGTATGGGAAAAGAAAAAAAATTCAATTAATGTTTTAACAGCTTTTTCAATTTTCAATAAAAGTGATATAAAAATTTTTCTTAAATAGTTTATTAATCATTGGCCTAAGGGCACCCATTAACTGTTAACATTACCCTTTTTTAAATTAGTAACTTTACTTCTTCTCTATTATTTAAACTTTTAAAACATGAGAAATTGAGGGCATTTTGGGAGATCCAAAAGTTAAGGTCCACAATTGGATAGGTCCTAAAAGAATAGTGAGTATAACATGGTGGTGTCAAAGTCCTAGATAACAAGAGAGAGCTTTAATTTTTTTTTTTTAGAGAGAAAAGGAGAGAGAGCCTTAGAACAAGATGTCGATCCTATTTACTAATATAAACTCATATATTTAGGTATTATTATTGCAATGCTTGTATTTGGGTATGGAAATAGTATTCAAAGTTGCTCTAAACTATTGCATGAGCATTTTTGTGCTCAATGCCTATGAACAAGTGGTGGCTATTTTGGTTATTGCACCTTTTGCAATGAATATTGACAGGTAAACAGTAAACTTCTCTTCTTTCTCTTTCCTTGAACACTATATATACACTACTACAGTCTACACATACGATGATTAATAGTTTTTCTTTTTATCAAAATGTATTTTATTAACAAATTTGTTCAAATCTTACAGAATTAGAAGGGTATTCATGACATATTCAATTTTCGTTAAACTGGTTGTGCTCACTTTACTAGAGTAAGTATTCTTCAAGCTGATATGGACCATACCACATCATCAGACTAACATCTTATACCCAACACATTGCTTCCTTTATTAACATATAAGACTAAAACATCTTAAATGTTATTGACTTGGCAGGCTAATATTTGACATGAACATATATGTGCTAGGAATGAAGTATACAACAGCCATGGTTGCAGCCACATTGAGCAATACTCTTCTTGTCATGCTGTTCCTATCAACTACTTTCAACTATTTTACAGGATAATTGGTGCAGTGACAAAAATTGTGGGGATATATGTTCTCGTCTAGAGGAAAAGCAAAGAGGAATTAACAAATGAGAATAGTGTAACTATTTAACAAACTCTCACTTGTTAAAACCTAATATGTATTTTAAATAACAATAGTTACATTTATCCATGTAATTGGGGTCGAAGATGGGTATGAAAAATTGGAGGATATTGCTGTTGGTAGTTAAACTTAATTTATGTTATGAAATTCTTGTCTATATATTTATGAGAGTTAGGGTGTTCGATCTGAACATAGGTGACCCAACTAATTCTTGCAATCATTGCGAGAAATATAAAATAGTATTGCAACAAAAATTTTCTAGCAAGAATTTATTGTAATGACATTGTTTGTAATTGCTATATGATGTTACAATAATTTTTTTTCTTTGCAATAAGTTACTACAACAACGATTTTCATTGCAATATATCATTTTGATGACTTGATTCATTGCACTAAGATATAACAACAATTTTTATTGCAACAAGGTATTGTAAGCAATAATTTATTGCTTACAATTTTTCTTAGCAATTAATTCTCTATATTATTTTAGGTTTGGCTTACTGCGGCAACATGTTTACTTATGATAGAGGTACATATTGCTTCAATAATTAATTTCATTATAGTTTATTGCAACAAAAAAAAAAAAAAAAAATAGAAGTCATTGCAACGATAAAATATTGATATAAAAAATTAGCATTTTTTAATTTATTATTGCAACAAAAATGAACCTAAGGATGCAATAGATATTTATTGCTATTTTATTTTTCTTTTGTTTGCAATAGCTATTATAGTAATAGACATTTTTCCTTGTAATGATTCCATCCTGATCTCCTTCACTCACCTCGCCAAACTCATCCTCAAAACCAAACCAAGCCGTTGGACTCCTTCACTTGCCTCGCCAAATTACCAAGCACGTGGTTTCATGCCCTACGGCTTATTGCCTTGCCCTTTATTTAAAATTTCTTTTTTGTGCATCTTTTTAAAAACAGTATCATGTATTTTGGATTTTGGATTTTGATGGGTTTTACTTTATTCAAAGCATAATGCAACACCCTAAATCAATATATATGACCGGCCCAACCGTCCCTTTTTGTAGGTATTTCCCATCAAAACTCATCAAACCATCCAAATGGTAAGACCAAAAGAAACTGCATATATCAATCCAAAAAGGATGTATCACTGACTAAACATAAAAACACACACCACTACCACTACCAAGAACGACAACAAGAAGAAGAACAAGTCATTGTGTTAACGTAGAGCCAAGGGAATATGATTAAACATCATGTTGAAAAAGGTCAGGTTAGGTGGACTGTGGACACAATCACTGCTCACTAACATATTGTAGATAACAGAGAGAGAGGCAGTGGGAATAGAAGTGGGAGAGAACTTTTTGCCATTGGATTTTCCAAGTAGATAGCACACGAGAAAAATCACCCACTTCATTTCTTTAAGTGAAGGGGCCGGCCCAAAATTCTGACCCTCTTTGTTATTATATATATAAATATATATCTTAATACTCATCCCCCATCGATATTGTTATCACTATCCTCACAAACCATTATATTTCTACGAAAAATATGCCTTTTAACTTTTAAGACGGTGAAACTTGTTCTTTTCGCAAAGTTCTTCAGCACCAATACCTCAATAAGCATTCTATCTAGCAGTCTATAGGTCATTTTTGTTTTCCTATCACCTATATACTATATTAATATTAAAGTGAAAGTGCAATAAAAGATTCAAGTTATTTTTTTTTGTACTATATACTATTGTGTCAAAGGGTCATTATTCGAATTAGATCTCAAATCCTCTAATCTCCTGTTAGATTTTTCCAATTTAGTAGTATAGAAGCTCTAATTAGTACCTTCTCATAAAAAATTTAAAAAAAAAAAACAAAAAAAAAAAGAAAAAAGAAAAGAAAAAGAAGCTCTAATTAGTAATGACAACAAGACATGATTAGAAAGAGATAGAAGTCTAATTATGTTTCCAAACCTTATTAAATTAAAAGAATTTTTTCTATATTTAAAAAAAAAAAAAAAATCAAACTTGCTATATTTATAAATAGTTATGAACTTGTATAATGTAGATGAAAAAAGTATATATAACGTATAGAATTTTTCTTTTTTTTTATCGTTATATTTATATAGGTAGTTATGAACTCGTATAATGTAGATGAAAAAAAAAATTATGGCGAAAAGCACATTTTAGTCCCTACATTTTAGGCGATTTCTATTTTAGTCCTAATATTTTATTTTTACCGCTTTTAGTCCCTATCCTGAAAAACGGTTCCCATTTGGTCCCTGCCGTTACATCATAAACAGATATTGCTGACGTGGCAAACGGCAGAATTAAAAAATATTAAAAATATTTATTTTTATTTAAAATAAAATAAAATTTTAGTATCAATAATTTTAAAATAAAAATATTAAAAAATTTTTAAAAATAATTGTTTTCTTCTCCCCCCAAGAACAAGGTTGCCCAGAAAATATTTCTTCTCTTTATTTTATTTTCTCTGCATCCAAACAAGCAAAAACATATACAAAACTCATTTCCCTTCACGCTCCGCCATCGATGCCTTGGTCTTCTTCTGCATAGTGATCAACACATTGTGCCAAGTGTTCACCCTCGACCTCTCTTTCCCAACAACTCCCACATTCATTTCCACCAGAAAAAGAAAACCCAGATCAGAAGAACACAAAATGCAAACGAAAAAAAATGAAAAAATAAAATACTAAACAGGGAAATTGATAATAANTATTCACATATAACAATTATTAATTATTATGATATTTTTTATTTGAAGACAGTTACCATATATTGCTAACTCTCAAACAATTTCCTCTCAACAACTAAAATTTTGTATTTTGATTTTTTTTTTTTTTAAATGATTAAAGGCTTTCAAAGCTCACAATAAATGTGAAGCATAAGAATAGTAATTCTATTTTATTATTATACCGTTGGAATTCTTTCATAAAGCTTCAAAGTTATCCAACAATCATAAAAGTAAAACCGTTGATGTATAATAATGAAACGGAAACCCAGCTATACCTAAGCGAACCCGTCACATGCAGACACAAACGTCAAAAATAAAATTGTCCATACTCTATAATCTATATATAGTATGCTGCCCTACTTTTAAATGTTGCACTATAATAGACGTTAGGTTGTGGTTGGAACGGGTGGGAGGTGAACATCATGTGATTGCCACGCAACAATTGTGGGAGGGTCAGTGTTACAAATATGCCACATAAGAAATTTGATAACAGAAAATCCTATTACATACTTTTTAACTGCACACCCCGTATATACTTGCTTTTGAAATCGTATTTTTAAAGTACAATTTTAGTAAAATTTATAAAATCGTGAAATCATATTTTATAAATACAATTTCAGTCCATGCAGCAGTTGTGCATCGATAAATAAGCATGTAATAAAAAAATGTATTTCAATTAGTTTTAGATAGTTTTATTTTGGTTGAGAGCCACGACTTAATTTTATAGTGGTGAAAAAAAAGCACGTTTAGAGTGGAGCAGCCCTACAGCGAACACTTGATTATGGTTTATGATATTTTAAGATCCATTATAAATATTTTCTCCTAGTATATTTGTGTAATTTGTTGAGGTAAATTACCTTTCTTTTTCTTTTCTTCATTTTTCTTTTTTCTTTTTTTTTTCTTTTTTCTTTTTTCTTTTTTTGAGAAGGTGTTGAGGTAATTACTAAGGAAGCCATTCAGCCAGAAATGAAATTATTATAAAACCATAATAAGAAAGAGAAATGACTGATCAGCTTTCCTTGCTCTTACTGAGATTGCATTTCATTAGAGCTTTATGGGTCACTGTAGTCTAAGCACGATAAGTGACCTATAACATTCACATAGTAATCAACGATTTTATACGGAGTATTAAGCATTAACTCACCTTACATCATAAACCCGCCAACACTATATATTTTTATTTCTTGAAGGGAAAAGTCTTTTCTTTATTTTAAGTCGTTCTTATTACTTTGGAAAATCAAGGCAGTACAATATACATCAATATGTAGTTGGTTTTGGCTAAATAATATATGTAGTTGCGGTTTTGGAGTTTGGACAAAGGAAGGGACTTCGGCAAAAATGGGCTTTTGTCCCTTTCACCTAAAAGACATAGGAAAATGCTCATATTTTAAAACTATCTAGCAAAATAATCTTGTTTTGAAACTCAATTTTCTAAAAAATTGAGTTTTACATTAAAACTCAATTTTTAAAAAATTGAGTTATAGGCAATCAAACTTAAAAAAAAAAAAAAAAAAAAAAAAAAAACTATGGAACTCAAGTTCCATGTGAATTTTTCCAAATAATTCAATTTTCATCAAATCAAGTTTTACATTGAAACTCAATTTTCTAAAAATTGAGTTTCAAAACAGAAGTATTTTGCTATATTTTTTGGGCAAAATGGACAAATGCCCATTTTGGCCAAGAGACTTCATTCATACTACTGGACTCTATAATAATAATAATAATAATAATAATAATAACTATATTATTATTATTATTATTATTATTATTATTTTGCTACAGTTTTTGAGCGAAATGGGCAAATGTCTATTTTGGCCAAGAGACTTCATTCATACTACTGAACTCTATTATAATAATAATTATATTGTTATTATTATTATTATTATTATTATTATTATTATTATTATTATGACGTTGCGACTTCAACTAGGATTTTATAAACCATTGTAAAATTTTTAAATCACGCCTGATGGTTGATGCATATCCTTGGATAGAGTGGATAGACCCATTATTTTCAGTTTGACTTTGATTGCAAACTTGAGTCACAATGTCACATGAATATAAGGGTGTTGACAAAAGCAAAAGCTACTCTTTTGCGTAATATAAAAATGAGAAATGTTAATTGGTGGCCTAAAAGAATTTGTTAGAGAACTATTTTAGAAAAAAATTTGTAGGAAAAAAAAAAGTAATAATTTTGATAGGTTTTTTCTACTTTCCATAAAAATAGTGTCAAAACTTTCCTCAAATAGTTGGTTAATAATTACCCTAAGAGCACCTATTAAAATAAACCAGGGATGGACCTAGGTGGGGGCCCGGCACCCCCCCTCCCTTGGCTCAAAAAAAAAAAATTAGTAGTTTAATTTTCAATAAAGAATATAAAATTTGGACTTGGACCCCCCCAAAATCATGAATCATTAACCCAGCTCATGTAAATCTTAAAAAAAAAAAAAAATGTAAAAAAACAATAGCGTAAGGGTAGGTTTTGATTCCTAAGCCTAAAAAGTAAAATAATCTAGGCCCAAAGAGTCCAATACAATAAATTTGTAGAGAGTGAGTTAGAAAACTAGGCTCTAATGAGTTAGGTAACACTTATAATGGATTCATATCATAATAAAGTAAAGATAGACTGGTTTTATCTTAAGAAAATTGTCCTCGGCATAATCCGAGAAGATCAGTTCTTGTATATATTTCTTGAATTTGGTTACAAGTACAATTCTTGTTACTATAGTGTTTTTCTCTTAATTCTCTGATCCCTTGCCCTCAAGGTCTTCCCTCATTTTTTACTACCTTCTTCCTTTCATCTCTACCTTCCACGTATAGATTAGATTGCTGGTGTTAATTCTTGTCTCATCAGCACCTTCCTAGAGTCTTTGGGAGTAGCTGTAAAGCTGAAAATCACTATTCAAGTAGCACTTCCTCATTAATTCGGCCAGAGAATTAGTTACAGAGCATTCAATGCAGTGAAGCAGCTTTCTCTTAGATATTTTATGGCTTCCCTCTGTCCTATGTTTTATTAATAGAATCTCTTGAAGCGTTGTCCCAAATGGCAAACCACCCCTTTTGACCTCAGCTTTGCTCAACCGAGGAGGCATTCCACCTCAGCCTACCTTTCTCAACTATCTTAATCATAGCCAACTCGTGAAGTTTTAATTCTTACATCTCCACTATCGTTTATCTGTCCTAGGACTACTAAGTGTTCTTGGACAAGGTCCAAAACCCAATATATACCTTTTGGGCCCTTCACCCTTACAAATAGTGTTCTGTATATTAAGAAATAATAGTGTTTTGTGTCTTTTGTTTTTGTTGGTAGATAATTGCATCTTAAGAAACAATGATTTTTGTGTATTTGTCTTGGTTGAAAGTTTCTTAATACTATATGGATGTGTATTTGATTTTTTTTTTTTTTCCCGCTTATCTCTAGCCTCCTCTTAGCTTGAAATTCTAGGTCCGCCCCTAATATAAACTATACAAAATAAAACCATTTAAGAATCCTCAAGACTCAAGAGTTGTTAGGAATTGTAGATACTAGATAACTCTATCTTAGATTTCTTAAAATTCAATCCATTTGTTTGGAAAGGAATTGATTTAATTTTATCATAATATCAACAATTAAAAAAATATTGATTATCACTATTTTGGTATCTACTTATATTATTAATGGTATGGAAAAATCCAATCCATTTATTTCAAATTGGATGAGTTGAATTTTAGGAAAGTCTAGAGCTAAACTGATTTTTTTTTTTTTTTTTTTTAAGAGAAACAAAATCTAAAATATCTTAATTATGCTTTGAATGTCAATGTTCCAAGTGTTTTATTGCAACTTAATAAAGAAAAAAAAAGGTTAAAATTCAATATTTCAAATGTAAAAAATAATATAATATTGTCCTAATCTATTTTAGTCCAAAATTTTAAAACATAATAAAGGGGGAAATCATATTAAAATTTAGAAAGTGCAATTTATAATTTATTCTATAATGCACCCTCAAATTATTGTATTTGCAAACATATAGGAATCGTTCATGGACATTTTGAAGCATTAATGGTTATTTAGCTTTTGTAACATATTACAAATTCAAACTTTAACTGCACACCCTTAGTGTGTGGTCATTTCACAAGTATAAGTGCTTGTGAGGTGTGGGGTGTGGGGGTAAGGGCCGAAGTTTAAGTCTCCATAAGGGAGTTACACACACATATACACATAGATTAAGTTAGAGTAGAATTTTTATCTTGTATCAAAAAAAAAAAAAAAAAAACTTTAAAGCATTAAAGGCAAACCCTGCCTTTATAAATGCTTCACTAATCCCAACACGAATGTCCATAGAGCATTTTTCAATCTTCATATCTTAAATTAGATCAAAATTAAAGTGATAATGTAAGGTGTGCATGGGTTAGGTTGGAGGGTTTTTTAATTAAACCCAAGCTTCTCAAATTTGTTGATACCCATTTTCACGACACATTTTCTACAAGCCTGATTCAACCAAGCCCAACTTCCTTGTGGGCTCAATTCATGTATTATATTATATTTTTTTTATTTTAAGCATGATCCAAGCCCATGCAACTTACTGGGGAAAATTGAGGAAGTGTGGTTTCGAGGGTATGGGTTGGTTCCTTTTGGAACTTTTGCATGAGCTCAGCCCATGCATGCTACCAAGTGGATAAGGGATACTAATAGCAACTCTGGCTCAAGGAGAATGTCTTGTACCCAAAATTTCCACCCCAAAAGAGCTTTTATGCTCTGGCTGACTATGGCACAACTTTTCTACTCTACCATTTTTTGCCTAAAACACATAGTTGACCCTAAGTGGCTGGCCTTGTCTACTGTAACAATCAAATGCAATCTTCAAGGACCTACCATGTCTAGGAAACATCAACCCATGAATTTAGGCTACTTTATTTCCCAAATTATGCAAAAAGCAAGGCATCCCTCTTACCTAATTAAATCAAATCTGGCCATAACTTCTTTGATTGATACCTTGGGGTTCAAAGCTTTTTCTATTAACCAAAAACAATCACTTAGAGAACCCCAAGTTCAATACATAAAGCCCCAATTAGATTCAAAAGGAACGAACCACGTTTTTCCCATAGAGCTAAAACTTGAGAGCAAAAACTCACTGAGTTAGGAAACATTCTCATAATTCTGAACTTTAGAGGTGGAAATATGGGTACAGGGGAACCTTCCCTTTCTTCCCTACAACCTTTCTCAATTTCCTCTTCTCACTGACTGTGGGTCAAAATTTCAGACCTGTTATGGTTTTATGTTTTTTTTTTCACTTTTGTTAAGCCCATTAAGCCAGCTAACATTCTCGCAATTTTGAAGCATAGGGGTGGAAATATGGGTATAGGGGAACCTTCCCTCTCTTCCTCACAACCTCTCTCAATTTCCCTCTTCTTGTTGACTATGGATCCAAGTTTCGAACCTGTTACGTTTTTATGCTTTTTCTGCACTTTTGTTATTAGCATTTTCATTCTCTCTTGTCAAAGCACCATTAGCCTTTTGTTTATTATACATTTGGAATTTTGGGCTTGATTCTCCACAATAAACACTTCTAAAGAACCCAAGGGGAGATTTGGGTCATTCTCGCATTTTTTGCCCTTATCGCAAAAACGTCCCTGACACTATTTAATTACATTTTTTTAGTAAATTATTACAATTCACATAATATATCGAAATTATATTGCAAATTTTTGAACTCATCAAAACTAATTCTTAAAATACCAAAATAAATCAAAGTAAAAATTTAAAATAAGAGTAATAAAATAAACTTAAATATATGGTGTCTCAAATTGGGTTAGATAAAGTGGGGAGAGAAATTATCAACTCGAATCCAATCTAAACTAAGACTCAAAATAAAATTCCCCACTCACCAATCCAATGAAATCAACCTTGTTGAATTAGTGGGTTGGATGCACTCTCCTAACCCTAACAACAATAGTTAGAAGTTATCATTGTCTTTTGAGTAATTACTCCTTGAATATGTCTTTTCAAATGTCCATACATTGGATGGGTGAAGTGCAAATGCCTAAAGCAATCTACTGCTAGAAGTTATCATTGTCTTTTGAGTAATTAACCCTTGAATGTGTCTTTTCAAATGTCCATATTTTGGATGGGTGAATTGCAAATGCCTAAAGCAGATACTAATTAGGACTTGCCCTTGATACTTAGCCCAAAAATAAAGAAACCATGATACAAGTTTTTGTTAACTAGCGTCGTGGGTCATTAAATTAAGGGGATTTTCCCTTGTAAAATAAGTTAATGTATATTTAATAATCTATTAAAAGATTTTTATTTTGTCAAACTATGTATATATATTAAGAAACTACATCTAATTACCATGAATTTTGTACGTGCAAAACAGTTAATTATTGATAACATTTTTGTTTATGGGTAACCTATATCCTCAAGATAACATTATCCAAAACAAAAAATGCATCAAATGGAATGAAAAGAGTTGGTGCGGTGCCCTTATGAGTTATGACCTTCCTAACTTTAACTAATAAATGGACATTGATTTAGAGCACCCACCCTCTCATCCTTCCTTATAAATGAAAATGCGGATTACATTTTTTGGACCTCAAAGTTCAAACACCAAACCCCCACCTCCAAAAAAACTATTCAAAAATGAAACAAAAAATTCAAATTCTTAAACACTTGATTTGACTACTTTCCACTTTTGTCAAAAAAAAAAAAGGGGATGAGTCCAAAACAGCATCAAAACCAATTTTGACGTTAGAAACGAAGGCACAGTGTGCATAGTGCATACTACTGCACGGCTGCATAACCAGACAGAACCAAGCACGCAAGCCTCACTTCATAGAGTTTATTAGAGTTTGGAAGCATTTGATTTGCTCTATTTTGCAGCAGAAAGAGAAAAACAACCCCCCCCCCCCCCTTTAGGAAATTCTAGAGCTAAACTGATTTTTTTTTTTTTAGAGAAACAAAATCTAAAATATCTTAATTATGCTTTGAATGTCAATGTTCCAAGTGTTTTATTGCAACTTAAGAAAGAAAGAAAAAAGTTAAAATTCAATATTTCAAATGTAAAAAATAATATAATATTGTCCTAATCTATTTTAGTCCAAAATTTTAAAACATAATAAAGGGGGAAGTCAGATTAAAATTTAGAAAGTGCAATTTATAATTTATTCTATAATGTACCCTCAAATTATTGTATTTGCAAACATATAGGAATCGTTCATGGACATTTTGAAGCATTAATGGTTATTTAGCTTTTGTAACATATTACAAATTCAAACTTTAACCGCACACCCTTAGTGTGTGATCATTCCACAAGTATAAGTGCTTGTGGGGTGTGGGGTGTGGGGGTAAAGGCCGAAGTTTAAGTCTCCAGAAGGGAGTTACACACACATATACACATAGATTAAGTTAGAGTAGAATTTTTATCTTGTATAAAAATAAAATAAAATAAAATAAAACTTTAAAGCATTAAAGGCAAACCCTGCCTTTATAAATGCTTCACTAATCCCAACACGAATGTCCATAGAGCATTTTTCAATCTTCATTTCTTAAATTAGATCAAAATTAAAGTGATAATGTGAGGTGTGCATGGGTTAGGTTGGAGGGTTTTTTAATTAAACTCAAGCTTCTCAAATTTGTTGATACCCATTTTCACGACACATTTTCTACAAGCCTGATTCAACCAAGCCCAACTTCCTTGTGGGCTCAATTCATGTATTATATTTTATTTTTTTTATTTTAAGCACGATCCAAGCCCATGCAACTTACTGGGGAAAATTGAGGAAGTGTGGTTTCAAGAGTATGGGTTGGTTCCTTTAGGAACTTTTGCATGAGCTCAGCCCATGCATGCTACCAAGTGGATAAGGGATACTAATAGCAACTCTGGCTCAAGGAGGAGGTCTTGTACCCAAAATTTCCACCCTAAAAGAGCTTTTATGCTTTGGCTGACTATGGCACAACTTTTCTGCTCTACCATTTTTTGCTTAAAACACATAGTTGACCCTAAGTGGCTGGCCTTGTCTACTGTAACAACCAAATGCAATCTTCAAGGACCTGCCATGTCTAGGAAACATCAACCCATGAATTTAGGCTACTTTATTTCCCAAATTATGCAAAAAGCAAGGCATCCCTCTTACCTAATTAAATCAAATCTGGCCATAACTTCTTTGATTGATACCTTGGGGTTCAAAGCTTTTTCTATTAACCAAAAACAATCACTTAGAGAACCCCAAGTTCAATAAATAAAGCCCCAATTAGATTCAAAAGGAACGAACCACGTTTTTCCCATAGAGCTAAAACTTGAGAGCAAAAACTCATTGAGTTAGGAAACATTCTCATAATTATGAACTTTAGAGGTGGAAATATGGGTACAGGGGAACCTTCCCTTTCTTCCCCACAACCTTTCTCAATTTCCTCTTCTCACTGACTGTGGGTCAAAATTTCAGACCTGTTATGTTTTTATGTTTTTTTTTGCACTTTTGTTAAGCCCATTAAGCCAGCTAACAGTCTCGCAATTTTGAAGCATAGGGGTGGAAATATGGGTATAGGGGAACCTTCCCTCTCTTCCTCACAACCTCTCTCAATTTCCCTCTTCTTGTTTGATATGCTTACAGAAATCAGTGGGCTGAAGATTCCCGGGTCGTGATCTTGGAGAGAATCCTGTAAAACAAAATCAGATCAGAGGAGACCGGTGGGTGCCGGCCCAGGGTCCTCCGATGGCAAAGTTAATATTGTCACTCATCGTCTAAAGAAAGTACAACTCAGAAAATGTTTCTTTTTCTCTTTCAGAATTTTTTCCTACCTTGCCTCCTTGCCGATTGCCCCTTTATATAGTGTTCGGTAAAAACGGTTACCTTGCAACTTCTCCGGTTGTTGCGGATTTTGAGAGCAACCGCTCGCAACTGCTATAACTGATTATTTACTGCGGAACGGTTGTTGAAATATTGCGCTCATTGAGAGTAGACGCAACCTTTCACCTTGTCTGCTCTACCTTTGGCAGAGACAAGATGTCGCTATGAGGATGGCTCGTCCATCCTTACGGATGGACGGGCCTTTTTCACAATGCCTCGTCCTTGTTCCTCAGCACGAAGGAGGTAAGGACGAGTATTGACTCCATTGGCTTGGAAGACCTCCCCATGGCTTGGACGAGCCTTGTGGACGAACTTTTTGGAGGGACATTTCTGCCTCCTCATCATTGTTGACTATGGATCCAAGTTTCAAACCTGTTACGTTTTTATGCTTTTTCTGTACTTTTGTTATTAGCATTTTCATTCTCTCTTGTCAAAGCACCATTAGCTTTTTGTTTATTATACATTTGGAATTTTGGGCTTGATTCTCCACAATAAACACTTCTAAAGAACCCAAGGGGAGATTTGGGTCATTCTCGCATTTTTGGCCTTTATCGCAAAAACGTCCCTGACACTATTTAATTACATTTTTTTAGTAAATTATTACAATTCACATAATATATCAAAATTATATTGCAAATTTTTGAACTCATCAAAACTAATTCTTAAAATACCAAAATAAATCAAAGTAAAAATTTAAAATAAGAGTAATAAAATAAACTTAAATATATGGTGTCTCAAATTGGGTTAGATAAAGTGGGGAGAGAAATTATCAACTCGAATCCAATCTAAACTAAGACTCAAAATAAAATTCCCCACTCACCAATCCAATGAAATCAACCTTGTTGAATTAGTGGGTTGGATGCACTCTCCTAACCCTAACAACAATAGTTAGAAGTTATCATTGTCTTTTGAGTAATTACTCCTTGAATATGTCTTTTCAAATGTCCATACTTTGGATGGGTGAAGTGCAAATGCCTAAAGCAATCTACTGCTAGAAGTTATCATTGTCTTTTGAGTAATTAACCCTTGAATGTGTCTTTTCAAATGTCCATATTTTGGATGGGTGGATTGCAAATGCCTAAAGCAGATACTAATTAGGACTTGCCCTTGATACTTAGCCCAAAAATAAAGAAACCATGATACAAGTTTTTGTTAACTAGTGTCGTGGGTCATTAAATTAAGGGGATTTTTCCTTGTAAAATAAGTTAATGTATATTTAATAATCTATTAAAAGATTTTTATTTTGTCAAACTATGTATATATATTAAGAAACTACATCTAATTACCATGAATTTTGTACGTGCAAAACAGTTAATTATTGATAACATTTTTGTTTATGGGTAACCTATATCCTCAAGATAACATTATCCAAAACAAAAATGCATCAAATGGAATGAAAAGAGTTGGTGCGGTGCCCTTATGAGTTATGACCTTCCTAACTTTAACTAATAAATGGACATTGATTTAGAGCACCCACCCTCTCATCCTTCCTTATAAATGAAAATGCGGATTACATTTTTTGGACCTCAAAGTTCAAACACCAAACCCCCACCCCAAAAAAACTATTCAAAAATGAAACAAAAAATTCAAATTCTTAAACACTTGATTTGACTACTTTCCACTTTTGTCAAAAAAAAAAAAGGGGGATGGGTCCAAAACAGCATCAAAACCAATTTTGACGTTAGAATCGAAGGCACAGTGTGCATAGTGCATACTACTGCACGGCTGCATAACCAGACAGAACCAAGCACGCAAGCCTCACTTCATAGAGTTTATTAGAGTTTGGAAGCATTTGATTTGCTCTATTTTGCAGCAGAGAGAGAAAAACAACATCCCCCCCCCCCCCCCCCCCCCCCTTCTCTCTCTCTCTCTCTCTCTCTCTCTCTCTCTCTCTCTTGTTTTTTACAATAAAAAGAAAGAATGAATAAAAAATATCTCGGTTTGGGTTACTTCGAAAATTGGATTCTAGAGAGAGCGTAGACCCTACGCCACACGTTTCCTATAGCCCCATTCATAATTTTCTTGCTTTCCAACGGCCAACCAAATTAAGATTTTTGAACTGTTTCAAAATCATTCAAAAATCAAAACCCCCCAAAGTTCTATCCCCAAACCCAAATATCTCTCCCCCGCGCCCTGTCGCAAGTCACAAATGAGTCAAATTGCCCACCATTATAGTTCTAACTTTGAATTTTTTTTTTAATAAAAAAAATCACTAAGATAGAGGGAAATAAATAGAAAAATACTAAGTAATAATTATAAAAAATAAAAATACATATTAAAGTCTTCCTAATCAGTTACATGCCTAATCAACCTACCTCACCCACCATGGAAAAAAATGTACACTAAACTAGGGGCCCGTTCGAACCAGGTTCACTCATCAATGTCTCCGGTTCTTTTCCTATCTTCTCTGTTCCCTATTTTTAACCTAACTAGATTTAATTTTTTTTTTTTAAAGAAAAAAAATATAATATTACTCAAAAACTGGGCACAACCGCAGGAGCCAAACTGGACTGAGTCGTCACGTCCGGCACTTCCTTCTTCCGCCGCATCTCCAGCACTTTACGGTGGTGGTTAGAGTGCAACTCGTTCGAGAAAGTGGGGCTACAAGCGGGTCTGTATTCGGGTAAGAGCCGACCCGACTTGAACCGAACACCGCAAGCGTTACAAAGGGTTTTGGCTCCTAGTGGACCGGTTCTCCACTGTGGTGTCTTCTGCACACCGCAATGGCTGCACCGCCTCGGAGTCTGGGTTCCACCTACAGTTTCCTTAAGTTTTTTCTTCTGCTTCTTCACCGGCGGTTGTGCTTCAGCGTAAACCGGCTCGGCCGGTTCCAGGTTCTGCCCTGGGTTAACGTAGATGAGCCAAGGGCTTGAAGGAGACGAAGAAGTGGACGAAGAGGTGGTTGTTGAACTCGAAGATGACTCTGTAAGCGAAGGGGACCCAAGAGACCAAACTCGACCGCCGGTTCGAGTGCGTTTGCTTCTAGCCTTGGCCGGAACCGGAGTCTTGAAACACGGCTTTTCCGGTTCAGGTTCTGGCTCAGGCACTTTGGGCTTGTCGGTTAAAATAACGGTCGGATAAGGCTCAGAGAATTCCGAGAAAGAATCCTCAACAAAATGGGATAGCCATTCTAAGTCCGCTAATTCATCCGTCTGTTATAAGAAAAAAAAAAAAAAAGACGGTGACTTTGGTCAATAACAACCGACCTAAACCTTAAAAGTAACCGTTTTTACAAGAGAGAGAAGAAAAATAGTACNTGACTTTGGTCAATAACACACCGACCTAAACCTTAAAAGTAACCGTTTTTTTAAGAGAGAGAAGAAAAATAGTACCGGAACGCCGAGTTCGCTTGTGGGTACGGAGCCAAACTCGTCTTTGCTGGCAGTGAAAGTGGTGGTTTTGGTGTTGGAATTTTCGTGGTCAGAGACAAAGCTTTTATTTTTTTCCTCTTCTTCTTCTTCTTTCACAAACCCATCTTCGTTAGACAAGTCAAGTAGTTCATCTACAAAAAAATCGTCACAAGTCAAGCCATTTTGCTCTTTCACTGCCCACAACTCTTCAGAAGCCGCCTGTGGGGTTGGTTTCAAGGCCATTTCTTTCCTAAAACTGGTTTTCAAAGCCGCTTCCACGCATTCCATTTCCGTTTCACCCTACAAAAACATACAAAACCCAAAATTTTAAAAAGACAAAAAAATTGTCGAAAAAAAAAAAAAAACCCAAAATTTGTTCCATCTTTTTCCCAGCATAAAAAAGGTGTTACCTGAACAGAACGATAAGTTTGAAAAGGAAGAGAAGGGAGAGACGTAGTGATCGTGGTAGTGGTGGTGCAGAAGAGGGGGGTTGGAGAAAGTGTGGAGGAAGAAGGGTTGGAAAAAAATTGTTCACGAGGGCTGCCCCTGTGAAAGTGTACCGGGTACAATATAGAAAGTTTGAGTCATGGCTGAGTGGGACTCATATGATATGTCTATCTATAGGCTGCTACCAAGTTTATGAATCTTCCTTCCGTTTAAAACATTTCGAATTTTTGAAAGAGATGTAAAAACTAAAAACTAAATAGGATATGGTGTTGTCTGTTCTAGGAAAAAAATAAAAAATAAAACTAGGTTCGTGAGGACCTAGGAAATCGCCACCTTTCTGTGTTTTTTTCTTCTCCTTCTCCTTTTTTTTTTTTTTTACTTTTCTTTTAAGAAAAGAATTTGGCACATCTCTTTTGACTAATTTACGTTACTAGCCTACCGCGTTGATCGCCACTCATTTTGGCTATTTATACCATTTTCTTGCTTTCCTTTATTTCCCTCTTATAGTTTTCCAACTTTGATATATGGGAGTAGTAATTTTATCCTAAAAAGGCAAAGCACAGGTTCATAGTCATAGATTCACTACAGACAGCTAATTCTTGATTTTCTTTTTCTTTTACTTTATTTATTTATTTATTTTACTTTCCTAGTTCTGTTTGACGGTTGAGATTCGGGTTTTTGGATAATTGGCTTTGTTTAAGGATAACAATGCTCAATAGAGTTCTGGTGAAAAATAATAAGTATCCATTATTTAATTGTTTCAGATAATAAATTGCGAGTCCTTGAACGTTGCTTTGATATTGCCTCGTTGTTCAGTTCTCCTTGTGTCAGTAGTAATTTTCAAACCGGCCATCTACCAATTTAAATGAACATGTCAATGCCAGCATTGGGTATTCATTGTCCGCAACAGTTAAAAATGCTGGTCTAAATTGAATAGATAAAGGAAAAAATGAAATGGTAGAATCCAAGGCTTGTCGTTACTACTGATAGGAAGTAAATCCAGTTGCTAAAAACTTTATATATGTATATATATATATATATGTGTGTGTGTGTGTTAAGTGGAGGAAGGGAAATCGGATCATGGACATCTCCATTGTAAAATGCTTGAAAATACCAATTGACCTGAAGGTTATTTACTATTAAGTCAATGTATAATATCTTCATTCACCTTGATTGATAAGCATTTTAGCTACCATTTGGTCGTTTTGTAGCAATGTTATAAAGGATTTTTTTTTTTTTTTTTTTTTTTAATTTTACTCATACTATATTGAACCATGGGTTGTGGGTTCTCATTAACTCAACTGGTAAAATATTTGATAGTTGAATAAGAGATTTGAGTTTCTCAAAAAAATAAATAAATAAAAGAATAAAAAATTTGGGATTCAATCTCTGTCTATACCAAAAACTGATTGGTGTCTTGGCCTAATGATAATGAGCTATCATTAGGAGTGGACGCCATAAGTTGAAAATCTCTCAAAAAAAAAAAAAAAAAACCATGGGTATAGGTTACCAAACTTCCCACCAAAAAAAAAAATCTCTAATTATGAAAAAGATATACAGAACATTGTGCAAACAGAATGTGCTTCAATTATCACTACACACCCTTGGTGCGATAGTCATTCCACAAATATAAGTGCTTGTGAGATGTGGGAGGCAAGGGCCGAGATTCAAGTTTCAAAGAGAAAGCTTCAATACATATACACTTAAATTAGGTTAGAGTAGAATTTCTATCTTATATAAAATTAAAAAATTAAAAAAAAAATGTTCTTCAATTGGTTTCTCAAAAAAAAATGGATCAATTATTTATTCTATACTTTAAATAACAATAACTTGATTATAAATTATAAACAAAAAACAATCATTTCAATTTTATAAATAGTATGCATCCTTTAGAATTCAGAAAACCGATATTACTCATTTCAAATTCAAACTAAAATTTTTTCTCAAAAAAAAAAAATCAAACTAAAATTTTAATTTTTCGTATATAAGTATCAATTTAGAAAGAGTCAAGGTGTGAAATGACACTGCTAGGAGTTTTTATATTATCCAAAAAAAAAAAAAAAAAAGATCCCAAATTATTTAGCCAATTAGCCCTCAAATCAATGAGTCATTGACACTTATATTGCTAAATACTAAGAGTTCAGCCCGACTGGTCGTTGCGAAGGATGAGTGAAAGAGAATAAAATGCTTTCGGTATCCCTTCTTAAACATTACAAGTCACATTCTTTTATTTTTCATTTCCAGCTTCCAAGAACCATTTGAATCAATGCAGAAATTCTGCTTTAGATCAACCATATGAATTCCAAAGGAGATAAACCAATAGGAAGTTTTGCTTGTCTTGTGTCTACAAGCACTCTAGATCCTAGGGTGTTCTGCCTTCCCTTTAACAATGAGAATGCTCAGCTTAAATGTATGACAAAATTGTTTTATAAAAGCATCACCTGCCTAATATCTGTCAAGTTTTAGCAAATATGTAACTCTACAAGACACCCAAAAAGCACATAACAATTTGCTATTTAAAAAGCCAGATAATCTACATATTTTATGTATATAATTTAATAGTTGGAGATTTGAACTTTAAACGTTTCTATTAAAATCATCATAAGATGTCAGTTAAGTAACAAGACTTTTAGCTGTATATGAGATAATTAATTTGATATTAACTTTCTATTTCAATTCATATATAGTTGTAAATTTCTTTTATAGTCTCATACAGTCATACTCTCATTGCACATGATGATTTTGTATCTTGAATTGCCATATAGAAAAGGAAACAACTCACATTTTATCAAGTTATCATTTTATTTTATTAATGTAAGATTGTGAGATTAATCACTTTTTGTATGGCAGGATCTACCATAGGCATCTCACATTGCCATATAACCCCAAATGTTAATGACTCGAACCCAAGCATTGATAGCAAGGCAGACGAGTTTTTACCACTAGACCTTGTAGCCGAGGTTAAAGGCTGTCAAATACAAACTTAGATTGAAAAAAACAATTTCATGAATAGTGACTACACATGCTATGTTATCATAATTAAATTGTCACAACAAACAAGTCTCATGTAACCATATAGGTAATGAATGCAAAATGTTTATCTTCATTTGAAAATTAGTATTTAGTGTCCCAACATTTAAACTAATTTTAAATAACGTGACAATGAGATCCAAGAAATGGAATTTTAACTATTTCTAGTGAAATTAAGGCTGCGTTTGAATCGGTGGTAAATGATTTCAGGAAATCATTTACCACCTGACCCATGCGTTTGGCTGGCAACGGAAAATTCATTTTCCGGAAAATATGCTTACACTTTGACCGAATTTTCACCCTTGACCCGGAAATCATTTGAAGTCCTTATTTTACCTTCAAATGATTTCCGGAAAAGAGAGAGCCAGCGCCGAACCAAACCGAGCGAGAGAGAGAGCGAGAGCAAGAGAGAGAACGAGCCTTCGACTTCGACTTCGCCGGCGTTCACGAGCCTTCGACTTCGCCGGCGCCACGAACAACAACAACACACACCACAGGAGCCAAGAACGCAAAAAAAAAAGAGAAACCCAGAACAAAGAAAAAGAGAAACCCAGAACAAACGGACCGATCCACGCAGTTCGTTCACGAGCCTTCGACTTCGCCGGCGCCACGAACCGACGAACCGACGAACCGCGCCATCGCACCTCGAGCTCCGATCGCAGCACCTCGCCATCGCACCTCGAGCTCCGGTCTCGCACCTCGCCATCGCACCGCGCTGATCGCGCCATCGCGCCATCGCCATCGCACCTCGATCGCGCCATCGCACCTCGTCGTCGACCCAGACCCATCGCCTCCTTCATCGCGCCATCGCTCCAACGCCGCTCGACCCAGACCCAGACCCTCGATCGCGCCATCGCTCCTAGGGTGTTCTGCCTTCCCTTTAACAATGAGAATGCTCAGCTTAAATGTATGACAAAATTGTTTTATAAAAGCATCACCTGCCTAATATCTGTCAAGTTTTAGCAAATATGTAACTCTACAAGACACCCAAAAAGCACATAACAATTTGCTATTTAAAAAGCCAGATAATCTACATATTTTATGTATATAATTTAATAGTTGGAGATTTGAACTTTAAACGTTTCTATTAAAATCATCATAAGATGTCAGTTAAGTAACAAGACTTTTAGCTGTATATGAGATAATTAATCACTTTTTGTATGGCAGGATCTACCATAGGCATCTCACATTGCCATATAACCCCAAATGTTAATAATGACTCGAACCCAAGCATTGATAGCAAGGCAGACGAGTTTTTACCACTAGACCTTGTACCCGAGGTTAAAGGTTGTCAAATACAAACTTAGATTGAAAAAAACAATTTCATGAATAATGACTACACATGCTATGTTATCATAATTAAATTGTCACAACAAACAAGTCTCATGTAACCATATAGGCAATGAATGCAAAATGTTTATCTTCATTTGAAAATTAGTATTAAGTGTCCCAACATTTAAACTAATTTTAAATAACGTGTCAATGAGATCCAAGAAATGGAATTTTAACTATTTCTAGTGAAATTAAAAGAATTAAGATTTGGTTTTGGTTTCGTTTTTATTTCTTTCTATTGAAATTATTATTTCTTTATGCTTTAAATTTTGTAACTTAATTGACACATTTTAATGTTCTTTATGAAGAGGTTCAGGCTTCATATATTTCTCTCACAAATATTGAACAATAATACTTTTTTATTTTAAACAAAAGTTTTTTCCCATCGTTTTATATTTCATAATTCATATCATTTCCGCGCCCAAGCGAATCCAGTTTGTATATAATTAAATATTAATTTGAGCAAACCCATTAACCATGCGGGGCCCGAACGAATTTCATTCTTAAAAACAATTGTGTTTAATTCCCTCAATGCCCTTCATGTATCATCAATTCATAATTCATAATGACCGACGTCTGGGACAGTGAACAATGAACATGACTTAGAAGCAAAGGGAAATAAAGTTAAGAGTGTTTATACGGACCAATGACATTGGGCCAGCTTTTGTCGCCAAATAGCCCAACTGAAATGATTCCTCCCTCCAACAAGACAAACCTTGATTATTCATTTAGTATATGGCAATTTAGGAAGAGGTGGCTCTCACTTTTGTACTTTATTTTTGGATTAAAAGGACAATTTTCGTTCTAATTAATATCCCTTATATATCAGTATATTTCTCCTTGCCTTTTTTTTTTTTTTTTTTTTTAAAATATTTATCTTTCTATGATCGGGAAATTTTTTTTTTTTTTTTTTTTTTTTATATATATATTTATCTTTCTATGACCGGGAAATTTTTATTAAGAGAGAGAACAAACTAAACAAGTCTCACTTCGAATAACAAAAACAAAAAAGGGGGTTGTTACCAATATCAAAAGAACCAAAAAGATTACAAGTTAAAGACCACTATGCCAAAGAATGAGAAGCCACATTGCACAAACTAGACACCTAACAAATAGAAACCTTAGGAGAAAATGCCAAGAGAACCCGAGAATCAGCATAAATAGATTTGATTCTCCAATGGGAGGCATATTCCAAATCAGAAAGAAGATTGGCACAAATATGAGAGTCTGATTCTATGATTATCGCCTTAAACTCCAAGTTAGCTGTTAAGGATAAAACTCATTTAACAGCTTCAACTTCTGCTTGAAGAGGGAGGATGATATTCACTTTCTTAGAACAAGCAAAAACCAGCTCTCCTCTCTAGTCTCTAGTGACAGATGCGATGGAAGAGTAGCGAGGGCCCATAGCTGCAACAACATTAATCTTATCTAAAGAAATGGAGGGAGGAGTCCACCGCTAAGAAGGAGCCAAGGCGGTTTGACTTGAGACAAGGGGCCTTGCAGCTTTTATATATTTATTTTTAAGAATGTCTAATTTTTTAAGCGTATATTATCTTTCAAATACAACTTTATAAATTTAAACAATCCTCTATATTTTAAACTTTAGTTCATTTACATCCGAGTTTCTAAAACATTTCTCATTTTACACTCTAGAAAACTACTTTACCTATTTTATAATACCATTTCACAATTCACCCAACACCCCCTATTTTATTTTTCACTTCACAACCAACACTATTCATTTACTTAAATCCCAAACAAAATTACCAAGTCCCTACACCTCAAACAAAATACCAAACACCCAAAGACACAGATCAAACAAAGAGAAACAAAAAATAAATAAATAAATAGAGATAAAGAACGAAGAAAAGGTTTCAGCCATAAAATCAATGAGATCCTTTTCATAATGGATCATGGTGATTGAATGGCTGAGCCCATGGTATTCGGCCATGGAGGTAGAGGCTAGGTGGAGTTAGGGTTTCAAGGAGAAGAGCTAGAGTGAGAAGAAGAAAAAGAAATGCAGTTGGGGGAAAAGAAGACCACTACCAGTGGTCATAAGCGGCCATGGCTGGGCTAAGAGGTTCGAATGTGAGAGAATGTGAGGGTTTCAAAGAAAGAGAAAAACCTTGGAGAGAGTGCATGAGATTTAGAGGGAGATTTAGTTTAGAGAGAGGAAAATAGGTTGAACCTTGAGCTCTAGCAATGGAGGAGAGAGAGAGAGAGAGAGAGTGTGTGTGTGTGTGTGTGTGTGAATTAAATAATGTAATTTACATTTACAAATTAGCTACAATTAACAACAAATTGTAGCAAGTATGTAAATTAGTAATAGCAACCGGGTTGTAAGTGCTATTTTGGTGTTAGGGTGTGTAAAATAGTCATTTACACTTTTACCAACCCCATTGCTACTGCTCTAAAAGATTAATATTAGCCTTTTATTTTATGTATCTAATTTGATAATTACATTGGGAATAAGGATTTGAATAATGAACAACTCTAATAAAAAAACTTGGAGGTAACAATTAAGATACAAAACTCTTGGCCAAACGAATATTAACTTTTTAAATGAAGCTAAAGGTGTCATAAATTGGCGTTGACCGATCTCCTTCCCCGATCAGTGATAGTATAAAAGGGATTTCACCAAGCAATCTCCTCCCCATAGCCTTTCATTATCCATCATTGTCAACTTCAACCAAATTTGATAGCCACATATGGTAGATTGAGTGAGATTGTGGTTATTCTCAGTCAACAACAAATTTTGATATTTTCAACTTGATGTGGTCGGGTTGGGTTTCAATTTGAACCCTAAATCAACTTGACTTAACCTAAGGACAAGGCTAATGGCAAGCTTGCGATAACATTTTACCAATAAAAGCCAAGTTGTTTGAGAGAGGTAATTTATTGATTACTTATGAGCTATTTGAGAATTTTGATGAGATATTGGAGCATGCCCTTGGGGAGTCTTAGATTGTTGCAAAAGTGTGGGCAAGGCTTTGTGTAAAGTGTGCAAGTATGAAACTTTTGGATCTTAGTTTCCCATGATAGGGTTAGCTAATCTATAAGAACTAAAATCTCTCTATATTCGGAAATATTTTTGACGATAGTGTGGTTTGTTTCGAAGATTTTTAATAACACGAGGCTGGGAAATTGAAGACTCATGGATGACGAATTGTGTCCATGTGCTTCAACCATGTGCTTCGAGCATGACGTTGGGATATACCAAACAAAATTTTGCTACTTGTGGGGTTTCTATGGTGGTTGTTGTTTGTTGGGTACACTTACTAATGAATGTATACAAAATTAAAGATTAATACTATAAACACAACAATTTTAACAATATATGAGTTGAGATTTTTTTTATTGATTATTATTTGGGCAAACTATTAACATAACTTTTTTTTTTTTTTTAATCTACTGTTAACAATTTGTCACTACAACAATTGTGAAATTTATGTGACTCTAGACTTACTAACTTTGAGGGACTATGGACAAAGATGTATGGTAGGGGCATAATGCAATTGTCAGAGATCATAGTCATAGAGGCACAATTTTCAGGCTACGATATGTTGCTACTTAATTAGGGGGAGAGACTTCACATGTCAAAGCTATGGCTTGAAGGGAGGTGCTAAACTAGGCTAAGGAAGCTAGATTTAGAAATCTAAGGGGTGTGCCTTGTTCGGAATGCTTTTCTAAATCATAAGGCCCTTGTCCATTGCCCTATCGAGTTGTGATTGAAGATATTAATCCAGTTAGTTTAGTTCGTTTGATTTTCCTTAGTTTATGACAGTATTGAGAAATTGTAATAGAGTGACCTTGAAAATAGGCTAAATTTAGTGTCTGTTTGGAATGACTTATATATTTCAGCTAAATTTTTTTTGCTAAAAGTGTGCTAAAATATATTTGTACTTGAAAAAATTTGAAAAAGTAAGGTTTTAAAAAGTTGTACATAAAACTAAAAGCTAAGAGCTAAAGTTGTTGCCAAAATGCTCTTAGGAAAGTACTTAGATTGGTTAGAACTTTTTTTTTTTTTTTAAGAATCAGATTTGGTTAGAACTTAGAAGAGTGTCTTGAGTGTTTTTTATTTTATTTTTATTTTTATAATTATCCCAATTGTAAACTCTATCATGTTCATTGATTGAATAAAAGTACACTATTTCTTTATATCTTAACAAAAAACGTTTCAAAAATCTTTTACCCCAATGGTATTATCTTTTTTTATTTATTTTTTATTTTTCTCTTCACGGGAATAACTTGGATTCAAAATCCATCCATCTATTAGAAAAAAATATCAATATTAAGTTCATTGAATTTTATAGAGATATTTTTTTAGAAAAAGATAGAATTTTAATTAGGACATTAGAGCATTCTTATCAAGGTGAGTAAAATTTTTAGCATATACCACTTCAAAACCCAAAATTTTAACTTTTAACAACTCATTTTACAATACACTCAATTTCAAACCTTCTATATTTTTTACCATTTCATTTAAATAATATAAACTACTCATTTAAATAATAATAAAACAACTCCACGCAAAACTATAGCAACCAGCCAACCCCCTCCTCCACCACCCCTACCATCACTCCACTTGCCATAACCACCATTGTTGCAACCATAACCCACCACAGCCACCACCACCACAAGTCATAGCACCACTGTAACAAGTCATAGCACCACCATTGTAGCAACCAAAACCCATCACACACACAAACCCAGGATCAGTGACCCACGACCCATGCCCACGCCCCACGCCGAACCAAAACCACTACCACAAACCACAACAGAAAACACGCCACAAAACCTCCATCGCTGCCACCACAAAACCCACCACCCACCCACCTCGATCTCAACCCCAACCAAAACCCACCACCACCCACCCACCTCGCTCTCAACCCCAACCAAAACCCACCACCCCGATTTGAAGACAACACCACAAAACCCAAAATCGGACCAAATCTCAACCACCACTAGAGATTCTAGAGAAAAAATCAAACTGAATCTTAGCCACAATCCACCAAATCAAACCAACAACATCCATCAATCGGAGCAAATCTCAGCCATGATCCACGATCCATTGATGAGAAGAAGGAGGAGCAAATCTCAACCATGATCCACGATCCACCACCACCACGATCCATCGGTGAGAAGAAGGAGAGAGAATCGGTGAAAAGAGAGGAAAAAAAAAAAAAAAACCACACAACCACGCCAATCTACCCTCAACGCTGATGCCCACACCGACTAAATCCATAACCCACACAACCATTGCCGAATCTACCATCAAATCACAAACTAAAAAAAAAAAAAACCACTAGGACAGAGATCGGCTGGCCTTGATGCTCCGGCCTGGGTTTCGTCAAAAAGGGAGGCAGAGCGTCAAGTACAGGGTGATGGAGAGAAAGAGAGCAAAGAAGTGGTTTGAGGCTCTTAGAGCAAGAATGAGAGACGGAAGAAAGACAAGGAAAGGAGAAAAAAATAATAAAAAAAGAAAGCAGGCCCCACGAAATAAAAAAATAATATAACTTTTACAATTGGTGAACAGCGTGGTCTCAAATTTGAGACCGCACTATTCATCAATGCAAAAAAATTATAGCGTTTAAAATGCTTGATGAGAGTGTTTTTTTAGAGATTGGGGTGTCAAATGCCAAATATTTGGCATTTAACACCCTTGATAGGAATGCCCTTATAAATGAAGTAAAGGACCACTTTGGGTTTGCCTCTAGACTCTACTCTCTAGAGCACATCCACTGTTCACGTGCTCCAAAGGACCAAGTAGAACAGTTCGTTCAAAAACACGTTAGCTACTAGGCCCGTAAATTTGGTTGAGAGTAGGGATATTGTCGTCAACAAGGAAAAGAAAAACAAAACAAAATTGGGAAAACGGATACAAGGACAACAAAACCGAAAGGAGAGAGTGTGAGATACGTATTTCGGATTCCAATATTTGACGGTTTTTTGTCTAATTTTTTTAAAAAATGTTATCTGTATGTACCGGGTAAAAGGCATAGAAGAGAAGAGCCGGCTCCTTCAGTCGTTTTCAGCCGCCCCGATTCACTTGTCTACGTGTTGTGTTATGATTGGTTTCTATTCTGACAGATGTGTCTATATTGTCGTCAACAAGGAAAAGAAAAACAAAACAAAATTGGGAAAACGGATACAAGGACAACAAAACCGAAAGGAGAGAGTGTGAGATACGTATTTCGGATTCCAATATTTGACGGTTTTTTGTCTAATTTTTTTAAAAAATGTTATCTGTATGTACCGGGTAAAAGGCATAGAAGAGAAGAGCCGGCTCCTTCAGTCGTTTTCAGCCGCCCCGATTCACTTGTCTACGTGTTGTGTTATGATTGGTTTCTATTCTGACAGATGTGTCGGTCCACATGTCCACGATTGGGTGCATTACTCTTTTGTTTTTGGTTCAGTAAACTAAAGACTGCAATTTTGGTGTTTTAAATTTTGAAAGTTGGGTTAGCAAAGTCATGATAAACATTTTTATGCTTTCAAAAAAAACAAAAAAACAAAAGCACCTTCTCACATGGAGAGCAATCCATAATTTCAATTTGCGGCACATTTACTAAAATACCTTTTTATTTTTTATTTTTTTTATACAATATATAATTTCTACTTTAACTTAATTTAAGTGTATACGTGTGTAAAACTCCTCCTGCTCATCCTGAATACTTGAACCCTGGTCCTTACCCTCACACTCTACAAACACTTATAATCTAAGGGTCTGTTTGGATACCACTTATTGTTGAAAACTGAAAACACTGTAGAAAAATAATTTTTAAATATGTAAATAATACTATGAGGCCCATTTTTTAATGAAAAATTTGTTGAAAATAGTACTTGTGAGTTTCATGAACAGTGTATGAGACTCATTAACAAAGACACAAACGCGCCGATATCATTTTCAACGCAATTCAAACTCTCTCTAATGGTATTTTACTATATAAAATACCCTTAATACATAGTAATTATATTGAGTGTGTTTGGCAGCATTTTCACCTTTTTAGCTTTTATTTTTTATATACATCTTCTTAAAATATCATAATTCTTACTTTTTTTTATTTAATTTTTTTCACTTTTTTTAAGATATGAATATATTTTAACACATTTTTAGCAACAACTAAATAAATTGTTTCAAAACAAACATAAATATCAGGAAAATTCTTGTTGAAAAATAAATATTTGGTTGATGGAAATGGAATATAGTTGTCAAAACAGAGTAAAGAGATTTTTTTTTTTTTTTTTTTGATAAACAGAGTAAAGAGATTGAGTGTACGGGAAAGGGAGAGAGAGAAACAAACAGAAAGTACGGAATCTTCTGAAATTTCCAATGAAAGGTTTCTTTACTTTTCTTATGTGAAGTCGTTCCTTTCCTTCTCGATACGGTTGCGTTATTAGAAATTCACTACGAAGCTCTCTTTAACAATAATGTCTATATATATGGGTCCCGCTTTTTTCTTTTTGAGGAAGTGTGGGAAAATTTCGAAGTGTCTAGGCGGATGATTCAAATTGGGAAAGCACTGTTCGTAGCCAGTAAAGATTGGTGGCCTAAAAAGTCCCAACAATAATTTATTATATGATTATTAAAAAATAAAAACATTTATTAAATTGTGAAAGTGTAACGTTTGAGTGATACTTGCAGAAAAAACAAAAGGTGATGGTATAAAATAATGAAAAGAAATATTCAAACAGCAAATAAAATAAATTTTTTTTTTGAAAACAAAATTTTACAATATCATTAAGAATTGAAGGTATTAGAGCATTAGCATCAGAAAATGTTATTCTATTTTATTTTATCATTTTAAAAAATTATTTTATCAATTATATTATACTATTTTACAATACACCCAACATCTCGAAATTCGATTTTACCATACTACATATTAAAATAATATAAAGTAAAATAAAAATTAATAGTATAAATAAAATGCGCTAAGTTTTATCTCGTCCATATGGGTCATCCATGACAAAAAGTAAAGAATGGGATGAGAGAAACTCTTAATAACCTCGTCCCTCCTATGTTCGTTCCTAAAACAAACCTCGTCCATTCTTAGTAATAGACGGACAAGGTCATTGGGCCCTGGGCTTTTGATGATTTAAGTTCCACCAAATGTAAAGAACGGGTTGCATCGTTACGAACCAAACCCTCCATTAACCGTTATAGAGCACAAGTCCCAATAAGGTAACTTCCATGACAGTTATGGAAGTTATCTTTGAATCTTCTGAATTCCTCAATAACAGGAACGATCGTTAAACAAGTAACCGTTCCACGAATACTATATAAGCATTCCTAAATGAAGAAGTAAGGTATGAAAAACATTTCCACAAAAAGAAGAACTTTAGAAATACTTCATTTTGTCTTGAAATAACCACTGACTTTACCATTGGAGGATTCTGGGCTAGCCTCCACCGGCCTTCTCTGATTCTACATTTACTTTTTTAGGACTCAACCTCAAGATCACCAACGCTTGAGATTTTTAGCCCACTGATTTTTCAGGATCTATAAAAAATAATATAAAAATATTTTCACTACAACCACAACTTAGCAAGCCCAAATATCCGTTGGCGATTCGTAATCATTGTGATTAACTGATTTCGTCGGCGATTTGTTACTTTGTTTTTGCTCTTCTTTTTTTGCAAGTCCAAAATCGGCGATTTTGATTTTCCCATTGTCAAACACGAGGATATTCTGAAGCTTCAAGTCATAGTGAGCAAACCCTTTAATCAAATAGAAGAAGCCAACAAGATTTGTAACCCTCCACAACCAGATCTGTCTCACTCCCTCTCTCTGCTATCTTAGATTCTCTCTCTCGTCTCAGCCATGGCCGAACCCATGGTCTTGTTGGTTTCTGGGGGTGACAAAACCATCATCAATCCCCGTGACCCACGCCGATCTCCACCAAACCCATCACCAATCTCCAACTCAAACATTGGTGATCTTCCTTTAAGCACTGGTCACAGCAAAAAAAAAAAAAAAAAAACACAGAACCTGTCGGATTGATTCTCTCTCTCGTCTCAGCCATGGTCGAACCCATGNATCAATCCCCGTGACCCACGCGATCTCCACCAAACCATCACCAATCTCCAATCTCAAACATTGGGTCTTCCTTTAAGCACGGTCACAGCAAAAAAAAAAAAAAAAAACACAGAACCTGATCGGATTGGGATTCTCTCTCTCGTCTCAGCCATGGTCGAACCCAGTCTTGTTGGTTTTGGTGGGTGACAAACTCACCGATCTCCACCAAAACCCATCACCATCTCCAACCCAAACACTGGTGATCTCCAACCCAAACACTGGCAATCTTCCTTTAAGCACTGGTCATAGCAAAAAAAAAAAAAAAAAGAATCATAGAACTAGAGACGGAGAGAGTAGATGGAGAAACAGAGAAGGATGAGAGAGAAGAGAACTGAAATTATGAGAGGAGAGAGAAATTTCGAGGGAAAAATGTGGAATAAAATATTATTATTATTTTTAGAATATTGCTACAGTGCAATTTTAACTTTAGAATTGCACTGTAGCAGTATTGCAAAAAAATTTGCAATAGTTGGGTTTAGCATTTCTTGATACAGAGCACTTTGGGGCTTAAAATGCCAAATTCTCCTTACTTTTGGCATTAACATTCCCTAATGCTAATGCTCTTAGAGCATTCGCATCTAGAAATGCTATCCTATCCTATTTTACCATTTTAAAAAACTATTTTATCAATTATACAATACTATTTTACAATACATCTAGCATTCCAACTTTTATTTTTCTATTTTACTCATTAAAATAATATTTCTACATAATAAAATAATATATCCCAAAATCATCATCATTTACAATTCAACACATTATTTACTCTTTCTCTCTCATTCTTTCTGTTCAAGACTGGCCACAACTTTACTGAAACCACCATCACCACAAGCCCACCATCGCTGCACTACACACACTTGACACCACCACCACCACCACTAGTAACCCATAATCTACCATCAACACCAAAAAAAAAGAAAAAAAAAAAAAGAAGAAGTGTAGAGACTATAGCACCAATCCACCATCAACATAATTAACACCAAATGCAGCAACCTACGGTCACCACCACTGTGAGCAAAACCCAAACCCATAGCAAGCAAAACCCAGACCCACGGTGGCAAACCCATGTCGCCGTTGTCAACCAGAGAGAGAGAAAGCATCACCGCCATCAGCCAGGCCGATTTGAGTGGGAGTGGTGGCTTACCATGGTGTGGTGGCCATGGGTCCCACGGTCTCACGTCTTCATTCGCATTAACATTGGCTTGGGCCTTTTCGTCGTCTTGCTCCTTATCGTCCCCTTGTTGGATGTGTTCTACCTCCGGGGCTGGATCGAGTTGTACGACGGGTTTTACGTCATGGTCGGGGCAATGGGTCTCTGCGGCCTAGTCGACGCGTTGGTCCAATGTGGTGTCATCGGCGTCGTTGGTGAAATGCCTGAGCATTACATGCAAGCAGTTGTTGTTGGCACTGTCGCTTCAGGTCAATTTTGAGCTTTTGTGGCTATGGGTTTTGGGTCTGAAGAGAGAAGGAAGAGAGTAGAGAAATAACGAGAGAGAGAGAGAGAGAGAGAGAGAGAGAGAGAGTTGGAATTGTTTAATAAAAAGTAGGAGAGAAAGAGATTAAATAATAATATATAAGTTTACCATTCAGCTATAGTGCAATTCTACATGTAGAATTGCATTGTAGCAGTATTACAAAATTTTTTGCAATACTTGGCTTTTACAATTTCTGATGGAGTGGAGATTTTGGGCTTAAATGCTAAAAAATGTTTATATTTAGCATTTGACATTTGGGGTGTGAATGCTCTAGTGTGGAATTCTATCTATCTTTAAAATAAAAAAGAAGGAAAAATGATAACTATAAGTTTGTAACTCTCTCACAACACATGGGACCTATATATTGTGGAGTTTTGTTATTAGAGACTCACCATATATACCTGAAACATGAAACACTTTCTCTTTAATAAAAAAAATTGGAATTTACTTGGAGAGTTTACAACTCTCAATAAAAGTCCACATTATATGTAACGGCCCAAGAGGGCCCATTAAGTAGTGTAAAACCCATCTTCGTATAGTCCTAAGTCATATAATCTCTATATAAATTTTATTGAGGTTTCTATACTTTGGACATAAGCCGTTAGACCGAATTATGTATCTCTTGTGTATTCTTGTTCTACTCATTCCTTTCCTACAACTATTTTCTTTTCTCTTTGATTTGAACCATTCAAATTCTCAAAGCATCTTTGTATAGTCTTTCATCAAGAGAAGAAAATAAATAGTTATCAATAGGGTCCTAGTTATACATTTAAGTTATATGTGTGATTTTATAAAAATAATTAGATAATTACAATTAAAGATGATAGGGTTTTAAACTTTGAACCTTTCTATTAGGAACATTAAAAGATGTCAATTGAGCTATAAGACACTTAGAATTACATATTTGATTTAAAAAATCTTTTACCTCAATGGCATTAAAACGATGACCCTTCCTAGTTTTCTTTGACCATTTTGATTATTTTCTCACAATATCATTCCTTGGGCATTTTATATTCTTTTTGACAGTTAATCTACTAATTCTTAACCTAGACATCCTAGTGGTTCCTAAAATGAACATGACTTTGAATAGAGAGTCACTTTTAATTTTTATTTATTTATTTATATTTAAAATTCATGTTATAAAACTCAACAATCTATGTTCTCTTTCCCCCCC
>NW_027069859.1:682153-703518 GCF_002906115.3 Quercus suber | reverse complement strand
ATGCCTGAATGTTTTAAATGTGGTCAAACCCCTTTCTACCCCTACAAATCACACTTACCCTTATATGAATCTTATTAATGATTTCAGGTCCATCCTCTATTCTTTTGAGGTAGCACACATAGACCACACCCATCGCGAAGGGAATCACTGTGCGAACATTTTGGCCAAGGAAGGATTAAATAATTCAAATGCTCTTGTTTTGTATTATAGTCCCCCTTCCTGTATTTTGAACTAGCTTTTAGCTGATGATTGGGGTGTTGTATACCTAAACTTTGTAATTCTTACTTTTTAATTAATTTATCCACTTTACCAAAAAATAAAAAGGGACTTGCTTGCTTCATTTGGTCATCAAACGCTTATTCAAAAAGTAAATGTCTAAATTGCTCTCTCTCTCTCTCTCTCTCTCTCTCTCTCTCTCTCTCTCTCTCTCTCTCTCTCTCTCTCTCTCTCTCTCATTGGCCATGTTTTCCGCACAATTTCTTTGTTATAATACAATTCTTACTTATTTTGATTTAATTTTGGGATGTTTATAAATTCATTTGGGATTTAATATATATATATTTTTATCATTAAGAGGTTTTTGAAATTTGGCATGCAACATCAACATAAATTAGTTTAGGTAATGTGTGCGCTTGTATATATGTGTGTATATATGTATATATATATTAAATTGCAAATTGCAATGCTATGCTGATTTCTTAAAGAAGTTCATTTTTATTTTTATCTTTATTATATATACAATTAAAAAAAAAGGTAATGCGATTGAAATGGGTAATAAAAACTACAAGAGAAGAAAAAAAAAAAAAAAACCCCTATTACCAAATATTTGTAGATTTTGTAAAAAAAATGTTAGTAAATGTTGCTTAATGTTATTTTTTGTTCTTCCACTTTTCATTTTCTTTCAAATCCTGTACAATTTTTCATGTGCCAATTTGTGAGTGTCACATGAACCCATCACCGAGGCTATATTTATTTTGGAAAAATATTTTCGCCATATTCGGGTGTTTGGTGCGGCTAATTCATCATAGTGGAAAGTGACTTGCTTTTAGGATGTCACATTTGTCATTTAGTAGCAAACAAAAAATTTGATTTTTTTTTTTTAAAGTTGATCGTAAAATAATCGTTCTTGGGATGAAATTGGTTTACAAACCATACTCTCTCTCTCTCTCTCTCTCTCTCTCTCTCTCTCTCTCTCTCTCTCTCTCTCTCTCTCTCTCTCTCTCTCTCTCAAACCCTTTGTCGAACCCATTGCTGATTAAACACAATTGAGACCCAAACTTTATTTCTCTTAGTCTAAGCGGTAGTAGCCACCCATCTCTCTCTCTCTCTCTCTCTCTCTCTCTCTTTGTAGGTGACTTAACCACTACATATGATGGTCAAGGTAAGAAATTGAATTTGTGAGTTTTTTGAGAATTCATTTGGTGATTTCATGGGTTTGATTTGAGTTGGTTTGTGATTTCTTAGATTTAAATTTATTATTGTAGTTGTTTTGAGATGATTTGGTTATTTATTGGGTTTGGTTTGATCATTGAGATTTGATTTAAGTTGATGGTTTTTGTCATCTTGGGATGGTTTGATTTTGGAGTAAAAATGTCTTTTTATAATTATTTTTATATAAGATAAATCATTGAAAATTTTGTTTGACACGTGCTTAATTCATGAATAATTTATAGAAAAATATCTTATGTTAAAACAAAAACACTACTTCACACCACTTTTTTTTTTTTTTTTTTGTTCATCATTCATAACATATCATTTCAATAAATTGTGAAGATTTTGTAGGATAAATTGTGTCGCTAGACTTGTGCAATGGTTTGGATTGTTCCCTCCTCATTTCCAAACTTGTGTCTTATTAATGGGGCAATTTTTGACACAATATTTTTTTCTCCTCATTTCCTAATTTGTTGTTGAGATAAGTTAATTGATGGATAATATGTTAAGGGCTTAGGTTTATAAAATATTTTTTAAAAATTTGATGGAAAAAGAAAAAAGAAAATAACTTTTCTCATAAGAGTTGTATTAATTTTTTTTTAAAATAGTTTATTAACCCATGAACGGGACCATTGTTTATTTTTAATTTTTTTTTAATTTTTTTGTTTAGGTAAATTTTGACACATCAAAATGTGATACTAACTTGAGCTATGGAGTGGTGTTGTAAACTCATGATTGCAAGGGAATAACAACAACTACTCATGATTGCATGGGTTTGATTTGAGTTGATTTGTGATTTCTTAGATTTGAATTGATTTATTGTGGGTTTTTAAGATGATTTGGTTATTTATTGGGTTTGGGTTGATTATTGGGATTTGAATTAAGTTGGGTTGGTTTGATTTTGGAGTAAAAGTGTTTTTTTTTTTAAATTATTTTTATATAACCCAAATCATTGAATATTAATTATTTGAAATTTTTTTGACATGTAATTAATTCATGAAAATTTTATAAAAGAAAAAAAAATCTCATGTTCAAACAAAAATGCTACTCAACACCACTTTTTTTTTTCATCATTCATAGCATATCATTTCAATAAATTGTGAAGATTTTGTAAGATAAATGTGTCATTAAACTTACGCAATGGTTTGGATGGTTCTCTCCTCATTTCCAAACTTGTGTCTTATTAATGGGGAAATTTCTGACATAAGATTGTTTTCTTTCCATTTCTTAATTTTTTATTGAAAAAAGTTAACTGACGAATGATATCTTAAGGACATTAGTTTATAAAATATTTTTAAATATTTTGTTTGAAAAAAAAAAAAAACTCATTTTCTGGTGGTATTAAAATTTTTTAAAAATAGTTTATTAACCCGTCAGCTGGACCCTTTTTTTTTTTTTTTTTAATAATTTTAATTTTTTAAAATTTTGACACATCAAAATGTGATACTAAAATTGAGCTATGAAGCGGTGTCGTAACTCGTAAACTCATGATTGCAAGGGATTAACAACAACGACGACGACGACGACAACATGGTACACAGTGCCTACGATTCCTTCCAGCTCCTCAGCGATTGCCCCACCAAAATCGATGCCGTCGAATCGTACGGCTCAAAGCTACTCCTCGGCTGCTCCGATGGATCCCTTAAAATCTATGCCCCAGACCCCTCCGGCTCCGACCGCTCTCCACCGTCCGATTACCTCCCTCAGGCCCAAGATCTGCGCAGGGAGCCGTACGTACTGGAGAGAAACGTGGCTGGGTTCTCGAGAAGGCCTCTAATCTCGATGGAAGTGTTGGAGTCGAGAGAGCTCCTTCTATCGCTCTCAGAATCGATCGCTTTCCATAGACTCCCAAGTTTGGAGACCAACGCTGTGATCACCAAAGCCAAGGGCGCCAATGTGTATTCTTGGGACGATCGGAGAGGCTTTTTGTGCTTCGCGAGGCAAAAGAAAGTCTGTATTTTCAGACATGACGGTAATTCCTTGAATTCCTTGTTATCCAGAATTAAAACCACATAAGCCGTTGGAAAACTGTGTTTTGAGTTTAAAATGAACGTTCCTAACTGGTTGCTAAATGTGCTTTTACATGTCTGTTGTATGGATTATGTGTTTTTGTAATTTGGCTAAGGATGTTTGAAATTGGGAATTGTATGAACTTGTTGGGACTTGGGGTTGTAGAAAATAGCATGTTCAGATCACAAAAACCAACACAATTTGGCATTTTATAACTGGCTTCTACATGTAAAACTGTGTCTTTTACATAGCATGGATTAGTTTATGTGTTTTTATGGTTTGGATGAGGATTGCTGAAATTGTTGTTAGTGAATGGTACTATTACAGTACTACTAATATTGTTGTGCATTTCTACTGGGACTGACTAGTTTTTTAGAGCGGGTGTTTTCTTTGTGTTTTGTTTAGGGGGTCGGGGATTTGTGGACATGAAAGAATATGGTGTTCCGGATGTGGTGAAGTCAATGTCTTGGTGTGGTGAGAATATATGTTTGGGTATCAGAAAAGAATACATGATACTGAATGCTACAAACGGTGCGTTGTCTGAAGTATTTCCTTCTGGGAGGCTAGCCCCACCTTTAGTGATTTCTCTTCCTTCAGGGGAGCTTCTTCTTGGGAAGGTATTCTTCTCTTTGTCGGCTGTTGATATTCTATTTTCCTGAACAGACATAGATAATTGATTGTATATTTTGTACCAGCTACTTGTTACGTACAAACATGCTAACAGAATGGCCGATGAGCTATAGCTCAACTGGCACTTCTTTCTCCCATAAAAATGGGTTGGAGAGTAAGATTGTAGATTCATGGCCCACTAGATGCGTGTGTATCATATTGATAAAAAACTGCTAACAGAATGCTAAACACAATTTAAAATTTTCATAGAATGCCAACATGTCATTCCTTCTATTGTGTATGCAGCATTTATGTTGGGGTATGGTCCAATCCTATATTCTGATTGTCAAATGCCACAAATGTTTCTTGCTGCTTATAGGAGAACATTGGTGTCTTTGTGGACCAAAATGGAAAGCTTCTTCATGAAGGTAGGATTTGTTGGTCAGAGGCCCCTGCACAAGTTGTCATTCAGAACCCATACGGAATAGCTTTATTACCAAGATATGTTGAGGTAGCCTGACCGTTTGCTAAGTAAGAGTAACTTGCTGTTCTGTATTTAGTTGTGCAGATATTCATTTTCTGCTACTTGTCTTTTCCAGATTCGGTCTCTTCGAGATCCTTATCCACTCATACAGACTGTTGTTCTCAGAAATGCTCGTCATCTTCACCAAGGCAACAATGCTGTAATTGTTGCACTGGATAATTCTGTTTATGGGCTCTTCCCAGTTCCTGTTGGTGCACAGGTATAAATGTCGCATCTAATGGCATGATTAGATACAAAACATCATCTTTGGAAGGTTAAGACTAGAACAGGACCAAGAAAGAAGTCTTTTTGGTCCATTAGTAGTTAATTAGGTCATTAATATTTTATTTAATTATAAATATATATATTTTTTTGGTACTAGTAATATGCCCATGTGATGTATGGATTGATAAAAAAGCAGATGTGAATTAAAGAAAATATTTCATTAATATAATTGAAATTGAACAATAAAATAGATTACGTAATAAAAGAACAAAAATAACTTTAAGTTACATGGCGTGTAGGACTGAGTTTTATCAAAACCAAGAATATGAATACATTATTAAAACAATTTAAAATAGATAATGACACTCCTTTTAAACTTTGTAAAACTTTTATTAATTGAGTTTTAATTGGAGTAGTATTTTGAATTTCTTCAAATTTCGGTAATAGAGTTTTGCTTACGGTAAACTATATATGTTAATAGTTTTATCTACTTATAAAGGAATGAGGAAAAGGGGTATTTCGCGTCCTTTTGATTTGACACAATTGCAATTTTTTCCACAAACTCTCAGTTGCTACATTTGATTCCTTAAGGTTTGGACTAAAATGAAATCGTTAGGGTTCCTCCAAAAAACCTCTCATGATTTCATTTTTGTCCAGACCTTAGGCAGTCAAAATGTAACAATTGAAAAGGCTTGTGGGATTAAATTGTTATTGTGTCAAACCAGAAGGGGGTTTGTCCAAAAAATGCATTTTTTTTTTTTTTTTTTTTTTTTGGTTTTTTGTTTTTTTGTTTTTGTTTGTAAACATCATACCTGGATTTCATTGATATGGACCAAAGTCCAAATTGATTACATCGTGCAAAATCTGAAGTTCAATAAGGGGAGGAGTATCCTCAACCCATACTACATAATCTGTTACATGTTTTGCATTCCTAGCTAGTAAGTGAGCAGCTGCATTAGCATTTCTTCTGGTATGCATGGCCTTCCAGTAGCTGAATTGCACCAACATTCTCTTCACGCCTTCAACGATCTTCAGAATAGGGAGAGCAGGTGGGGTAGAACCATTTAAGGCTTGTATGACTGATAAGGAGTCACTCTCCTCTACTATATCTTTCAGCCCCAAATCCCATGCCAAAAGGAGACCAGCTTCTAATGCTTTTTCTTCAGCTTCTAATGCCCCCGGTGGGAAGCCTACTCTCTTGCACATTGCACCCATCATTTGCCTGTTGTCATTTCTTATAACTACCCCAACACCACAACAGCCCAAGTCTTGGAACACTGCTGCATCCGTATTGATCTTGTACTTCCCACGGGGTGGAGGGGTCCAATGCTTAATCCTAGGAGCAGGAGAGATTCTGTTACGTTGAACAGGCATGGAAGCACGCACTTCGTCGTCATATTTTTGTGCCTCCCCAGCAATGGTTTTCCCCCTTTTACAAACCCCCCATGCCTAGCTGAATTTCTATTATTCCGCAAACTCCATGCCATGATAGCAAAACCTTCCCAATTCTTCTCCCCTGGTGCTTCCATCAGCAGCCACACCACATCTAGAAAGTCCTTTGGGGCCTGCCTAAGATTAGGAAGATTGAGTTTTGATTCATTACAAGTTTCCTTCGCAATCACACAGCCCCACAAAATATGCCCCGCTGATTCACTCTCTCCACAGAAGTCACAACTATCTTCCATCAACACCTTTTGGTTTAGCAGACATTGTTTTGTGGGGAGCACATTCTTACAAGCTCTTTACATGAAGTGCTTCACTTTGTTTGGGCATTGAAGCTTCCACACAACCTTCCATATTGCAGTCATTTTGGAGCTATCAGAGCAGCCTGGACATTTCTCACCTCCCTTTGAGTCAATAAGATGTTTAACAGCTACCTTATAGGCACTCTTTCCGTAAACATGCCATTTGGGGACTTTGCCCAAACCTGGGAGTCCAATAAGTTCATGGGGCTAATTGTGATACTTAGAATAGCCTCAGCCTCGTGGGGGTGGAAAGTGCTTCTTATCAATTCAACATCCCATTCTGCTTGTTCCTGCACAATGAGGCTTGCCACTCTTGTTTCCCTTCCCATTGAGGTTCTTGGAGTTATTAACAAAATATGTTAATTGGACAGAACCTAACAGTTTCATTTTATTTTAAACTTTAGGGGTCAAATGTAACAATTGAAAATTTGTGGACTGAGTAAATTGTAACATACTCTCCCCCCATTGGCGCAACTACAATATGTAGGACGAACTTTTATTATATAGTATATATATGATTTGATTTTTCTAGGGTTGGGTATTTATGTAATTCTGTAATTACTGGTGGTGCTTAATATTTCTAGGCCATCGGGCTTATTTCATTGATAAGTGAGTCTTATATTTGTTTATGATTGTTTACTGCCTTTACGAGTAGCCTTTCTTCCTGTCTAGTTATGGGATTGTTTACTAGTCAATTTAAGAGTCTTAGTCTTATTAGGAAAGGTTAAGATCTAGATTGTGTGCATATATATTAAACCATTGTTCTCAAATAATTCAGGTTTTTTTTTTTTGCCCAAACAAAATAATTTAGAATTGAATAATAGAAATTGAGCACTTTGGCTTATGGAAGTGATTTTTTCTTTTTATTCTTTCTTGGGTGCTTTCCATTTTACTATTCACAACCTTTCTTTTCGCTTCTTTGTGACCCTAACTCAAGCCCTTTCCCTTGCCCTATAAAAAGCCTACAACTTGATAGCGGTCAATTACACTGCTAAAGAACCATCTTAGCTCTGCTGTCTAAAATCCCCTGCACCCTAATTCTCAATACTTGGAACTTTTCAGCCACCAGTTTGGTGTCTTTTAATTTCTTAACTGGAACTACAAATCTGAAATACCAATTATAAGCCCTAAAGCCACAACCTTTAACCCTGAAGCACACCATAATCATCCACAGGCAGATTTCTAATATGTTCAGGTATTCCTAGTGCGCTTATGAGAACTTCCAATGGTATCTATTGGTAGATTGAAAATGCATCACCTTCTTCCAAAGTGCATGGATGAGTTAGACGCCTTTATTCAAGATTTATCTGTTCTTAAGATTTAAATGAATCTTTTGAATTCATTCATTCTCGAGTAGCTTTCTTTGTTTGGACAGCTACTTTAGGGAAATGTTTGACCACTGATAATTTACGAAAAAGGAAGGTGTGGATTTTGGATTGGTGCTACGTGTGCAGGAGTAATGATGAATTGGTTGACCATCTCTTCCTTCATTGTCTTGTTGCTATGGATTTGTGGTCTATGATTTTGGGTTTATTTGGAGTAACTTGGGTTATGCCACATACTGTTTTGGGGCTGCTAGGGTGTTGTCCAGGCAGGTTTGGTTGTCATTGAAATGATTATATATGGTCAATTGTTCCTCATTACTTAATGTGGTGTCTTTGGAGGGAGAGAAATAGTAGATGTTTTGAAGATATTGAGAGATCCATTCCAGACCTCAAGCAATTTTTTTTTAGAACTTTATTGGATTGGTTGTTTGCTTTGCAAAAACAATCATTCCCTTCTTTTACTGATTTTCTAGATTCTTGCAATTTTTGTATTTGATTTGTTGACCCCTTGTTCACACCCTGTGTACTAGGGTGTTCCTTTTTGATATCAATAAAACTTATTACTTATAAAAAGAAAAAAAGAAAAAAAGAAGAATCTTTTGAATTCATTATATCTCCTCTTTCTGTTTGTTATTACATCATACCTACAGTTGCAATTGCATAATGCTTTTGGTGATGACATACTTGGCCTAACTAAAAAACCACATAATGTTTTTTCTTTGAAAAGCGCAATAAGATTTTGAACTGCATTGCAGATTGTACAATTAACGGCATCTGGCAATTTTGATGAAGCTTTGGCCTTGTGTAAGCTGCTTCCACCAGAAGATGCTAGCCATAGAGCTGCAAAGGAGGGTTCAATTCATATAAGGTGGATATTTTCCTTTAAATAATATACTTTTCTAATAACTTTTATGATGACGTTAATTTTTGACCAGAATTTCTATGGAGTTGATTACATATGTTGCATCTAACGATATACTTCAAACTGATTCAAATTGTCATATTTTATATTATAAATTCAAAATTCTTAAGATACTAAGAGCATCAGCATTGGTGGTGCCAAAATTTTTAACTTTTGGCACCACAAAAAGCTATTTTATCTATTTTACCACCTCACTTTACAAAACACCCAACATTAATGGTTTTATTTTAGCATTCAACACATTCAAATAATATAAACAACACAATAAAATAATATATCCATTGCAATAAACAACAGCCAGAACCAGAACAACAACCTCCATCACAGCCATGGAAACCACTGCCAAAACCCACACCACACAATCAACACAACCCGACCACACAAACCCACACCCAACCTGACTGCACAGTGCACACACATACAGTTTGCACAACAACGTCAATGGAAATTTCAATGGGACTTGGGGCTTGGGTCGGCGATGGGGCTTGGTTCGGCAATGGGGTTTGGTTCATGTTGCTCATTGGTGTTTCAAATTCATCTACTGCAAACCGACTTGGAATGCAAGTCCCTTTGCCAACAAATCCAAGATTTTGAAGAGGTCCTTGATCAAGCACTTCACCTGTTTTTCAACCATAGGAACCCTGAATATCTTGCCCATTAGGAACAAATCCAGGCTGTCTGGAATTACCAGATGTAATGGTTGAGCTTTGAAATTTCCAGAGCAAGACGTTTCGGAAGGAGAAGTAGAACCTGAGCCTGAGTGGATCGGGAAGAGGAAAAAAAGGAAAAGAATAAATTGAAATAAACATTATTTTAATTGGAGGGAGAATAAAATATTTTATGTTGCTTTAACATTGAGCTACAATGCACAGCTATAGATGGCTGTGCAATGTAGCTGATGAATTAATTTTTTACATATACCACCACCAATGTAGCACACTTTTTGTATATTGTGGTGCTAAAAATAGCATTTTAGTAATTTGACACCACCAATGTGTCAAATTGCTAAAAACTTTTAGCTTTTTGCTTTTTGTCCCAGTTTTGTTTTTTTGTTTTTTGTTTTGTTTTGTTATTTATTTATTTTTTATCTTTCAAATTTAACAAAACTAGCTTTTTAGCTTTTTGTCACACATTTAACATAAAAGCTACCAAAAACTATATCTTTTGATAAACACTATGAATGCCATATACTATTCATTGCTTGATAGAGCTGAAGTAATTTAACTAGCAGTTTCTTAAAGTCACATTTATTTATTTATTAATATGAGGCATTGACTTATAAGTACCAACTCTAGACAGTATATATGCCATATACTAACCATTACTTAACAAATGAAGGAACGTGGTAAACTTAAGTATTAATAATGATGTTTATTTCTGGTTTACTTTGTGAATTCTTTTGCAATATTAACTAGTCAGTGGATTTAAAGAATTCATCAATGACAATAGATCAATCTTGCCTCTTATACATATTTTGATCAAACATCTGGATTGAATGAGTTTGTATCTCTGTATTCCAGATATGCTCACTACCTCTTTGATAATGGAAGCTATGAGGAAGCCATGGAGCATTTTTTGGCATCTCAAATAGATATAACCTATGTACTTTCTTTGTATCCATCTATTATCCTTCCTAAAACAACTCTAATTCCTGAGCCAGAGAAGCTTATGGACATCTCTTTGGATGCTTCATATCTCTCAAGAGCTTCATCTGGTTTATCAGATGATATGGAAATCTCACCATTACCACAGCTTTTGGAATCTGATGAGAATGCAGCACTTGAGTCAAAGAAAATGAGCCATAATACTCTCATGGCTCTTATTAAGTTTTTACAGAAGAAGAGATACAGTGTAATTGAAAAGGCCACTGCGGAGGGAACAGAAGAGGTGGTTTTAGATGTTGTTGGAGATAATTTTGCCTCATTTGACTCTAGTCGGTTCAAGAAATCAACCAAGGTAGACAGATTATTTTATTTTTGTAGGTATTCCAGCAAATTCATATGATTTATGATTCATGGATATTTAACATATTTTTACATGATTGTAAGGAATGTATATAATAGGGAACTTAAACTTGCTAGTTCTTCTATGTTTGTTGGAATAAATGTGTTATATAATTAGAATATCTTTCATTAGTTCTCTTTATGAGTGGTCCTTTGTCTCGGGTCTCACAGATAGTAACTCTATTCATTCTTTCATAGATTTGATCCATAGCTAGATAGTTCTCCTTTTGTAATTCTTAGGCTACTTCATGACTATTTTCATGAGGTAGTCTCATTTCAATAAAATTATTTTTACCTATAAAAAAAAAAAATCTGGAAAATACTTAATGCATGAATTAAATAATTTGTTATTGCGAAATAGTTAAACATGACTACAGATTTTAATGTCATCCTAATTTATTTTTTCTAAAATAATTTTTATAGCACTCGGAGCTTAGTGTGATGACAACTGCCTTTTTTAATTGAAATATTATAATATGCTTGATGCAGTTAAAAAAATAAGTTTGGTAGTTTAGTAAATATATTAAAATATTGGTGTCATTGATGTGACAATGTTTGGTAGTTTAGTAAATATATTAAATGTGTTGGGTCTCAGACTGTTAAAATTTTTTGTCTGTGTTCTTATTTGATTTGTTCAAAAATGTCCCCTACAATGTTTTTCTCAGATTTAATATTATTGGTCCTCAGGGGCGTGGCAATATTTCCATTGGCTCTGGTGCTCGGGAGATGGCAGCAATACTTGACACAGCACTACTCCAAGCTCTGCTTCTGACTGGACAGTCTTCAGCAGTTTTAGACTTACTGAAAGGTCTCAATTACTGTGATATGAAAATATGTGAGGAAATTCTTCAGAAAGGGAATCATTATGCTGCTTTGTTAGAACTTTACAAGTGCAATTCAATGCACCGTGAAGCTCTTAAACTTCTTTATCGATTGATAGAAGAGTCAAAATCAAACCAATCAATAGCTGAACTTACCCAAAAGTTTAAGCCTGAGTCAATTATTGAATATCTCAAGGTAATTTTCCTTACTTGGTAGGGAACCCTTTTTCTTAATTTCATGTGCTTGTTTTCAAAATTCTATATTATGTTAGTGGCAGGGAATTATTAAAACTGGCTGATTTTTCCACATACTAGAATTTGGATGAACCAGATACTAGCTTTACAGCAATCTCCTGTATATCTATGTACTTGCTTAGGGAGGTTCCTTTCTCTTTTACTCCACCTCTGTCTTCCTCCAAATGAATTCAAGTCATTCAACTTTTCAAATTGTCTATGTCATGACCTGAGAAAAGTGCTGCCACATTTGCACTTACCCTACAAGGACTAGTCACAATTGTGACTCCTTGTATTTGCTTATATAGTCTAGATTGACCTAGTAAACACTCTAGCACATACTCGCGCAACACCTTCACAATCCAAATCCATACAATCTAGGGTATTATTGTTACAGTCAAAGAAAAACTTTTTTAAGTATCTAAGTTATGACAACGATTTCTGCCATGGTTCTTACTAAGTTTATGTTTCTTGGCATTCATTACCGAATTTTTGTACGTGTGCTTGGGAACAAAAATTTCTTCCTATAACCGAGGAGTTGATCCAGGGTTTTCCTCTCTGAATGATAATTCCTGAAATTCTGAAATTTTCCATCAGCTGATCAGATAAAGCACTACTTTTTAGCATCCAATGTAGAAGTTACTTGTCTTCTGGTGACAATTTATTTTTGAAAACTTGAGAGCTTGATAACGAGTTAATTTATAGCTGGCATATGTTATATAACTAATAAGGTTTGATGAATTTTTCTATGCAGCCTCTGTGTGGGACTGATCCCATGCTTGTTCTGGAGTGTTCAATGCTTGTTCTTGAAAGCTGTCCAACCCAAACTATTGAGTTGTATTTGTCTGGAAATATTCCAGCGGACTTGGTCAACTCTTATTTGAAGCAACATGCTCCAAACATGCAGGCCAAGTACTTAGAACTCATGCTTGCAATGAATGAGAATGGTATCTCAGGAAATCTGCAGAACGAAATGGTGAAGACCTCTTGCATTTAGTTCTATAATTTTAAAGGAATTAATATTTTTCATTTGAGAGTCATTGCAATTATCAAAATTAAAGGGAAAAAAAAGTACAGACAGAGAACAGACCTGTGTTCAAACACAGCTACTTGGCTGTTGTCATGGTTAGTGTTGGTGGTGATAGTAGTTTGGCTGATCATGCTAATCCAAATTGTCTTTGCATGTCATTTTTATGCATGGTAGGTGCAAATATATCTCTCGGAAGTACTTGAATGGTATGCAGATTTAAGTGCTCAAGAGCAATGGGATGAGAAAGCATATTCCTCAACAAGGAAGAAGTTGTTGTCTGCTTTAGAGAGTATCTCTGGATATAACCCAGAGGCTTTGTTGAAACGTCTTCCTCCAGAAGCTTTATATGAAGAGCGTGCACTATTGTTGGGTAAAATGAACCAACATGAGCTTGCCTTATCTCTTTATGTTCATAAGGTACTTTCCAACATAAATTAACATGCTTCCTTCTTTATTAGATAATCCATTGCCAAGGGGATAAGAAATGAACCTGGAAAATTGTTGAGTACCTGTAGATACCCAAATTGCACATGCTAATGATGTTCTTAATACGAAAGTATGAAGTTTAGTCGTGCCTTGTAATTTGGAAATTCTATCAATTGGGTGGCCTTTTTAATTTACATTGGCTATTCGACAGGTTATTTGTGTGATTCTTATGTGGAAAACCTTGATAGAGTCATCACCTTACCATTACTTTAAAGGGAATATTCTGTACTTGAACCCATTTTTATCAGAAGAGCTGGGTTGAGTTTCCTCTTATGTGAGTTAAACATAAATTTGGTGAGCTTTTGTTGAACATTCATCCTTCATACTCATTTTAACTAGGCCTTAATCCTGCCATTTAATTTGGGCTTGTCTATATTAAAATTTTATAGCCTCGCTACTATTATTTATTAACTATTCATTTTAGCATTCATGTAATGATCAGAAAGGCTTTTATGGGCCTTCAATTTGCACCATTTTCTGAATTATTTCTGAATTTGTTAGTGGCAGATGTTTTTGGACATTGATGGTTCTCTGAAATGAATTTCATGCATGTTTTTTTAATTAATTGATTAACAAGAGATGAAAATATTAATTTTTATGGGCTTTGTATGTCCATGATTGTGCTATTGGCCTATTGCTTCTTATATTTGAGTTCCCTTGCATTTGTAGCTTCATGTTCCTGAGCTGGCGCTGGCCTATTGTGATCGGGTATATGAGCCTGTAGTTCATCAACCATCTGTAAAATCTTCTGGCAATATATACCTCACTCTTCTGCAAATTTATCTGAATCCTCGGAGGACAACCAAGAACTTTGAAAAGCGAATTACAAATATAGTATCACCTCTGAATACAAGCATTCCAAAGGTTGTTCCAGGGACTTCAGTTAAAGCTAAAGTAGGGCGTGGAAATAAGAAAATTGCTTCTATAGAGGGTGCAGAGGACATGCGAGTCAGTCAGAGCAGTACCGACAGCAGTAGGAGTGATGGTGATGTGGATGAATCTACTGAGGAAGGAGGTTCTGCTATTATGCTTGATGAGATCCTTGATCTGTTGAGCCGAAGGTGGGATAGACTAAATGGAGCTCAAGCACTCAAACTTTTACCAAGGGAAACCAAACTACAGGTATCAATTATATTGATAGAGGACTAGTCTCTAGGGTTTCTCAGTCACCCTTTTCCTTGTTGAATTCTCTCTTAAAATTTCATATTTCTTGCTTTTTCTGGGTCATGAAGTTTCTATAATCTGTAAGCGCAGCCCTTAAGACCGCCTTCCCTCAGTTACCATGGAAGCGTTTTGAGTCATAGCTGCGCAAAATCAAAATCACCTCTTTTGGTTTGGGGTTTCTCTTTAGGGTTTTCCTTTTGAGTTCTCCTATCGTCCCACCTAGTTTTTTTTTTCATGAGGCAAGTCTCTTTGCCGTTGGATCTGTAAATTTTCTGATCTTTTTGGAACATCATACAGTTTCAATTAATGGGTCTTATTTTCAGCTCCAATTTGGTACATTTTTAGTTTGTTTCATTTCAAGGTGGGGGAACATTTTAATTTTTAATTGTAATTATTATTGTTATTATTTTTATATTGATAGAGGACTAAGAACGAAAAACTAGTTATATTTGATATGTTGATAAACGTGGACCAGACAAGGCATCTTGAGTGCCTTGCTTGTTGTGCCTATCCTTGTTTTACTTAAGCTAGATTTTGTGTGTGATTCACTTATTGGGTTATACTTGTTCAAACTTTGTCTTTCTCCATGTTATGTGAGAGTAGGGAATTGTGTTGAATTAGTCTTATCTTATGCTTGTTCTTGATTTCATGCTAATTTGTTATCATCATCATCATGTGTTTGTGTGTGCTTGTTTTTTTTGACAAATTTGCTTTGTTAGGCATCAGAATATTAAATGTAAGCTTCATGATTAAAGTTTGTTATTTTCTGCTATCTGCAGAACTTGCTTCCATTTCTTGGACCTCTTCTGCGAAAATCCAGTGAAGCATACAGAAATCTTTCGGTAATCAAAAGTTTGAGACAGAGTGAGAACCTGCAGGTATGCATTTATCGTGCATGGGAATTCATGTAAGGAAGGAGTTGAATATTTTTGGATAAAAACTAATTGATCTTTCGATCTTGAATGGTGTAGCTGTTAATTGCACTTTGAGTTTCTTGGACAAATGTCTTCACACACATTCGTTCTCTATCTTTCTGCTCCATAATTTCTGTGTGTAATCTGCTCTCATTATTCTTCATTATGAGAGGTTTATGTTCAGTGCAAGTACCCCTTTATCTACTTCTAACAAATCATTTTGTGAAACAGGTGAAGGATGAGCTTTACAACCAAAGGAAGACGGTGGTGAAGATCACCGGTGATAGTTTGTGCTCTCTTTGCAATAAGAAGATAGGGACAAGCGTTTTTGCAGTCTACCCCAATGGGAAGACACTTGTGCACTTTGTTTGCTTTAGAGACTCGCAGAGTATGAAAGCCGTGGCCAAAGGCTCCCCGCTAAGGAGGCGATGATTTTTTTTTCGTCAAATTCCGTAAATACAGTTGCAGAAGGAATGTAAAAATCTGTGCCTCTGCTTTTAAGTGTAAAACTACCACATAAATGTGAAAATGAGAGCGTATTGGTTTGTAATTAGTTTAAGGGTCATTCTGTGTTGATTTGTAGATTGTGTGAATGTGAGATCAGAAGTTTTAAGGCTTTTGAGTGTATTTCTATTTTTGGTTATAGGGTATTAATGAGTGAATTTGAGTGTGAGAAAGTGCATTGTTTAAAATTATGATGATCCAATTGTTGACAGATTCATTTACTTTGGAATGATAATTGATAACCTTAATGATAATTTGATATTTTCGAAGGGCAAGTTACAGGGTTTATTTGGTTAGACATTTTGACATATTAAAAGAGCGTTTTTAAAAACTCAATTCTGTTTTATAATTACCACTCCTAGTAGTTTTTTTAAAAACGCTGTTTTAAACTCAAAACACAGATTTTCAGAATACTCCAAAATTCTTCAACATTCAAACCAAAAATGAAAGTTCCTACAATGAGTCATCAAGTCAAGCTAACGTTTGCCAATGCAGAATTCAAACTCTGAGGCTTCCTAGCAAAACTGTAAACAACAACTCCAACCCTAGACCCTTGGCTAGGACGATCCACATGAAGAACCTCAACGTGAAAGAGCTTCCTTGCCTTCTTGAAGAAAACCGAGTCCTTTTTCCACCGCTTCAAATGCGCCATAACAAACACTGTTTCTGTTTCTTTCTTTTCAGTTTGACTTTGACTTTGACCCTTGCGGTCAACGAGCAACAACAAGCGTAGCGTTTCGAGCAAAGGCTCGTAGAGGTGATCGTGATACACTACATCCGAGGCCAGTACAAGATCGAAGTCTCGCCCAATCAAATTCACATCATCGGCCTCTCCCCACCTCAGCGGCGCCACGTGGACGGTCCCGCCGTTCGCGGCCAAAACGGCGGCGTTCGCTTCAGCGTTGAACTGGAGGTTCGTGATGACGTGGGGGAGGTCGGTGACCGTGACATTAGCGCCGAGAGTAGCGGCTGCTGCGATTCCGACTAGGCCGGTTCCGGATCCAAGCTCGAGGATATTGAGACTGCGACGTTGATCGAGGAGTGTGGAAGACAAGGGACTGTTGCTAGGGTCACAGCGGTGGTGATCTAGGAGGGTGACGAGAGTAGTTGCTGCGGGCCAGAGCTGGAACGAGAGGCCTTGCGATGGGAGCTGCCTGATCACCACCGNACTAAGTATTAACTCAAACAAAAATCAAACCAAAGCTATGAGGGAGAGAGACTACTTGTGATGGGAAACTAAAAAACATAAGACGAAAACATATTAACCCAAAATAAAGTTATAAAGAATATAATGATTCATCAACTTAAAGTAGAGTTGCAAGAAAGAATAAAAAATTCAAGAGAGAGGGGAAGAGAAAATAATCACTTTTTTAGGAGAGAATGTGAGAGAAAATAGCAAATTTATAGAAAATAAGATGAGAAGAAAAAAATAAAAGATATAAACACCAAATTATCCAAGTCATGCTATGTAATAAAATAATATTATATTCTTATATACTATTTTATAATGCAATAGGAACTAATAATCAAAGAAAAGAAAAAATATAGATAACTTAAAAACACAAAACTAAATCACATCAATACAAAGTAAAGCTCTAAAGAACACAAAAATTCTATCAACCTAAAGTAGAGATGCAAGAAAACTAAAAAAAATTGAGAGAGAGAGAGAGAGAAATAGCATTTTTGTGTGTGGGAAAACTATGCATAGAGTGAGAGAGAATGACAAATTTATAGTAAAATGATAAGAATAAGAAAAGTCAAAATAAATGAAGATAAATGGATAGAAGAAGAGTGATATTAAAGTAAAGAGTTGTGGGAAGATGAAAAAGTAAAAGGGAGGGAGAAAAGTTGGAGAAAGTGTAACAATAAGTAAAGAAATTTTTTTTTTTTTTTTTGAGAGAGAGTTTCAACCTATGACATCCGCTCTTGATGATAGTTTTTTATCATTAGACCAAGACACCAATTGGTTTTTAGTGTAGGTGGGGATTGAAACATTGATCTCTTATTTAACCATCAGAGATTTTATCAGTTGAACTCACTAGATCCTGCAAGTTAAAAAACTAATAAAAAGAAAAAGATTTGTTTAAAAAATAATTAAAAAAAAAAACTGACAATGGTGTATATCCAAAAGAAAATTTGACAGTAAAGTATCCAAAAGTTAGGCCTTGTCAGATTCTGATATCCACTATCAGATTGTGTATCCAAGAGTTAGGCCCTTTTTGATATACACTACTATTAATTTCTTTAAGACATTCTCCCCTCTCCTTGTATATGTGTGTGTGTTAAAATACTTAGTATTCTAAAAAAAAAAAAAAAACAAAACAAAACAAAAAAAAACAAAAAAAAAAAACCAAAGTGCTCTTTCCAATCTAATGGTAAAATTTCTTGACTGAGGGAAAAAATTCAATAGAGTATGCTAATTCCTAAATTGCCTCAAACATTTCTAGCAGTTACAAAAGCACTAAATTTCTCCAAGGAACAGAGGTTTTGAGGTTAGAGGTTATTATAGCTCCTTCTACCCTCCTAATCTTGTTTCCTTTCCATGGAAAATGATTTGGTAATCGAAGGTTCCTCTAAGGGTAGCTTTCTTTTCTTGGTCTGCTTCCTTAGGTAAGATCTTAACAATAGACAACCTTCGTAAAAGACGAGTGATAGTGCTTGACTGGTGTTATATGTGTAAGAGGTGTGATGAGTCAGTGGATCATCTTCTACTTCATTGCTCCATAGCTTGGGAGTTGTGGTCTTTGATTTTCTGCTTGTTTGGTATTCAATGGGTTGTGCCTCATACTATTTTTAAGTTGTTTAAGCCTTGGCAAGGAAAGTCTGCGCGACATCGTTACATTGATGTTTGGAAATTAGTGCCTCACTGCTTGATTTTGTGCATTTGGCGTGAAAGGAATGCTAGAAGCTTCGAGGGTTGTGAACGTTCTTTGCTGGAGATTAAGTCTTTTTTCTTACACACTCTCTTTGAATGGAGTGTGGTTTTTTCTCATTTTTCTTGTTCTTCCTTTTCTATTTTTCTTGACCGTTATTCTTTTGTTTCTTGATTTGTGCCCTTATAGTATATCCCCAATGTACTTGGTTTGACAATCTTTCTATTATTAATAATATTCTTACGTTATTTATAAAAAAAAAAAAACAAAATCACCAAATTCCTGCCAGCAGTTAATAGTGATACCAAGCTCTCCTGCACGCAATAATGACATAAACATACAAAAAGATATGGACGTTGACAACCTCATTAAACTATAAAGAGGAAGGAAAAACAAACTTGGCAATAAGGAAACTATACCTGACATGTCAAGCTAGTATTCCATATATACCTCTACCACAGATAAGTATTAGTAAAAACAATAGAAATTTTACCATGGGCATGTTTAACTCTTAGAAAAATTAACAATAGTGTATATCAAGAGTTCTTAAGAAACTGACAATGATGTGTATCCAAAAGAGTCTAACTTTAGTTTGAATATCAATAGTTATGTTTACTGAAAGTAGCTGCTATAAATGCTAAATTCAGATCATGAGCTCTTATCTTTTCCTTTTATAGTCACTACCCCTTCACCAATGTGTTCCAAGATGAAACTGAATTACAGTACATAGTTGAGCAATTTGGTTATATGCTACTATCTGTATCTGCTTTTCTAGTTAGATGTAATGCTTGGAGGTCTAGGCTATTGAGGATTACTGAAGATCCATTTATTGGTTGAGTATTGAAATTTATTTGGTTTGTAGTTGATAAATTACCAATTGCCCCTAAATGTTAAGTTGTTAGGAAATTGTGAATTTAATCACTTATCCATTATTCTAACACTCCTACTCCTGTGTGGGCCCAAATTCCTTAATTTCTAGGGCCGATATATGGGATTTTTAACTTTTTTAAATTCAAGGTAGGATGGAAACAATATTTGAACTTAGGACCACCTACTTTGATATCTACTGATTGTCCAAAAAGCTTAACTTATTAGAAAATAGTGAATTTAATGATCAACCATTATTCTAGCAGTAGCAAAGAGCAACTAATGATTGTGGTACTTAAATATTGAATGGACTAGCAAAAGTACAGAGGTCATTAGAGCATTCGCAACAATGGAGTTAAAAAGCTATAATGCTATTTTAGCTCCACCAATATACCAAAAAAGCCTTGTAGCAGTGGAGGCAAAGTTATAATTTTTTGCTGATTTGCTATAGTGCACATCTATCTATAGATGTGCACTGTAGCAGACATATAAAAATAATAATAATTTTTTATTCAACCTCCGATTAAAATAATGCAACTTACTTTATTTTTTTTCATTTCTTTTATTCTATCTCACTGTGCTCTATCTCATCATCACACTCAAACTCAGTTCTCTCATCAAGCTCTCATCTCTCTCATCTGTCAAGCTCTCATCTCTCTCACCTCTCTGTTACCGCCGCCGGCCCAACCTAACCATTCCAAGCCGCCGATCGCCTCACCGTCACTCTCCTCTCTCACTGTCACTCTCTCAAGCTCCCTCATTCACCGTCGCCGACCCAAGCCCTTGCCCAGCACCGATCGCCCCAGACCCACGCCGCCGATCGCCTCCGGCCTCGTGGATCGAAGTGGCTTCCCTCACCTCCACTCCGCCACTAGGTCGTGGTTGTGCTCCGGTGTGCGTTGGTATCGGGGTTGTGATTTGTGGCTGTGGGTTTGTTTTGTGGTGTGCTATGGGTTTGTTTTGTGGTACTATGGGTTTTTTTTTTCTTTTTCTTGCTGTGGACTGGTGGTGGTGGTGGTGGTTGTAGCTGTGACTAGTGGTAGAGTGGGTTTGTTTTATGCTGCTGTGTTGGCGGTGGTTGTGCCATGTTTTGTGGTGTTGTGGGTTTTTCTTTTTTCTTTTTTCTTTTTTTTTTCTTGCTATGGACTGGTGGTGGTGGTGGTGGTGGTGGTGGTTGTGACTGTGGCTATGGCTATGGCTGATGGTAGAGTGGTTGTGGTTGGTGCTATAGTTTTTTTTTTTTTTGTAGTAGGATATATTATTTTATTGTAGTGGTTATATTATTTTATTGTAATGTATATATTATTTTATTGTGTTAAAAGTTAAAATAAATTCACTGTTGTAACATGTGTGTAGGTAAAATAGATAAAGTGACTTTTTGTATAGCTAAATAGCTAAAATTTTGACTTCACTGTTACAAATGCTCTTTCGTGCTAAAACAAAAGTTCGTTTTTTCCTTTTTTGGGTGATGTTAGGTTTAAGTTTTCAGTTTGACTTACAATGTTCTAAAGAGAATGTGGATTTGGATTAGGCTAAATTCATTGGAAGCTGTTATTGTTATTTGTATGCTGGAAAGCACTGACAAAGCATTTGGGTTGTGGTGCTCGTGTCCGACACGTATGGGACACGGGAAATGCGTTGGACACAGCTGTACGAGTCCCAACCGTTTTTTTTTTTTT